>NW_014040259.1:24736-27676 GCF_001186125.1 Sphaeroforma arctica JP610 | reverse complement strand
TGTCTGTGTGTGGTGTACGTATATGAATGATTATGTGTGAGTTGTATAATATATATATATATATTGTCTGTGTGTGGTGTACGTATATGAATGTTTATGTGTGTGTAGTACATGCATATACAGTGAAAATCAATAAGCTTTGGGTAAAATACAACACATATATACCGCATCCGCGTGCACACAAAGGTGGCGTATCTAATATTTATTCCTTGACCTTTGTGCGTACCTTTGGTTGTGCTCAGCTGCACGCCAATACCACGGCAGACGTACAGTGTATGCGATTGATTCCGGTGAGAGGCCAATACCAACGTCGCAAATAGGGCCGATATAAGAAAGATTATCCCCCATATCCATGTGTGTGCCACATCGTCGTCCGATGACCCCAAGACATATTCATACTTTATACTAATTATAAAGCTCAAGAGTGAACATACAAGGAGCGTGAACACTGATGTTGTAAACGTGCCATATCTGAGCCTAGTGCTTATGGTGTACCTGCGTGATCCACTGCTGATGCGCTCTGTAACCAACACTGCTTCTTGACCGGTTCCTGTGACTATGTCCCTAGTGAAAACAGCTTCAGTCATTATCTAACTCATGCGTATACCGACGGAAGTTGTGTCTATGTGCATATACACACGTACCATTGAATATTCATACATATAGGTAACTAGGAACAATGTTACCGATCCGATCCAGTGATACGAGTGATTTTATTGCATACATAGCTGTGCACAGTTACACGCAGAGGTCTATCTCTTTACAGATACACTCGTAAGTGGTTATTTGGTAGCCAACTTTACCAAACTATACAACGCTGGCCGCAGCAGGCCTTTGTCTGCATTTTAAAGGGGCCCTTTCTCGCGTGTCGTTTGAAAAAATTAAAGTTGAACATAAAAATGTATTTAAAAATATCTCTACTCTCTAGTTGTTGTTTATAAATAAATATAAAACCGGTTTAACGTATGTAGCGGGCCTGGAAACAGTGGAAAGTGGCATCAATATCCGCTCGTGTATTTACTACCTATTTACAAACCTTTTTGAGCTCTTGCATGTCTCATAGCTATTTTATTTTTTGGTGTTAACCACGCTCCATACATATTCATTACATAAAGTACTTTTTGTTTTGTTGGCCATGCCTAGAGTTGCCTACTACCTCTATTTAAAGTCTATCCTACCCTATTTTTCGCCCAATTGGGCAGCCGTCTCATCCCTTTTGGGCCTCATCCATAGGGGTTCCATTTTATGGAGACGGGACCGCTGTGGGTTTTTGAATAATTGTTTCTAAAATGATTGGCTATGCAAAACAGACGACTACTAGCATCTAATAAGAGGCAAAGTCCGCTGTGCGAAGACCCGTTCAACATCTGACAATGTCAGCTGTTGAACTGTATTGATCCAACGTACAGGCAGACCTCGTTATTAGACCAATTCCGTTCCGACCTAATTTCCGGACTAGTATCCAGAAGACTAGTCTCTTGATCTATGATTGGTCGAGAGGTCATGGCTTAGTTTGACTGTAAATCATCCCATAGCGTCTGTATACTTATTGTTTATATTTCATAGCATGTCTCAAAATCCTTGATTGTATCATCGCCTTCCTTGCGAGGTTTTCTCTAGGAAAGAAGTTTGTCATTATTTCAACAGCAGTGTATAATGTTGCAAGCTTAAGTAAGCTGCTTTTGAAAACTGGAAATTTCATATATCAGTTACGCTTTTGTTTAGATTCCAACCGAGCCCAACTACCTCAGCACGGATCTCGCGCTTCTGTGTCAGCGAGAGATCGACACGTTTTAGATTGAGCTATTGTTATCTTCATGGTTGATTGCCTGATTGTGCGCTTAGGCCTATTGTAATCGAGTGTATATATGAATGATTATATGAGTCTGTATATATTGAGACCCCATGTCCCTGTCACTCCAAGTACGGAGACATACACATGCACTTTAAATTACTCTGATAGTATAGCGAGATTCAAACAGCACTGCTTAGCTTATCAAAATTAATTTGAAACATAAGGGAAAAATTATGGCCCATGTCTGAAATTTACCGGACTAGTACCGACCGACTAGTCAACCAGGTGACGAATCGCCAGGTCTGACTGTATGGATTTGTGACCGCTCTCAGTCTCAGACTCTCTCAGTCTCAGCCCTCAGGACTCGGCTCTCATCACTCAGCTGCTTAAGTCCCAGCCACTCTCACGTTTTGTACCTATGCAATAAACGTTTTTAGTCTACGCAAATAGAGATGATTGAATTTTATACGTTTTAACGCAAATACAAACTGCTTACACTCGAAAACGTTAAAATATATCGTTTTTGGCATTTTGTCCCTTAGATCCTAAATTCCTATTTTTTTAAAAGCGATAGATCTCATCTGCTTTTTGACTTTTTGACTTTTTGTGCAGCAAATTAGAAATTACATCAAGTTGTGCGTTTATAAAACCAAAAAAAAAATTTTAATTAAAGGCGAAGCCACAGCGTAAATGACTGTGCGTTGTTACTGTATGTCACATGTAAATAAATATCTATCGCTCTGGTATCAGCTGATTCATGATTTATGTATTTGTAGTTGACTATATAGTCAACAGCTTGCATTCCATCTATAATGGCACTCGTTTAATTAAAGATGTTGAATCTGTGTGGCACATGGGTGGCTGCTCTGATCTTCCTGGTCTTTGTACTGCAATACTGTGAGAAGAGGGCTGCATTGCGAGGCACCAACCGGTATGGTATTATTGATTTGACTTTAATATAGTTTGTAGGTTGGCATACCAACGGATCCTTCTTGCATATATTGCGAGTTATAAACGTTGATATATGGCCCTAACAGACACTGAGATATCATAAGATTATTTCTATAGGTATTCTCCTTTGTGCTTGGAAATCGGAAGTCAGAAAGCCTTGTATATCGTTTGTAAAAGTGTTGTTGATGTACACA
>NW_014040259.1:10669-24716 GCF_001186125.1 Sphaeroforma arctica JP610 | reverse complement strand
ATGTATGTATGTATGTACGTATATATATATACGTGTGTGTGTGTGTGTGTGTACTACGTTTTGTGTGTGTGTACATGTGTACACGTATATATATATATATATATAATCTAAGCACAATAACGCGTGCATCTATGCGTGTTTTGTACTTACTGCAAGTACTTAGAAACACACATAACAGTAAATCTACTTCGAATCTGCGCACGCCTAATTGTTAATGTACGACTACGCATGATAGTTCATGATATGCATTTGAAAGCATGGTCTAGGTAGATACATACGTGTGTATCTACACACACACTTATGTTTATCTCGGTTTCACCACAGTAAGCGTCTCGAACAGGCACGAATAAAATCCTTTACAGATTTGTAAGACAATATCAGCAACCGGCTAAATTCCTTCCAGCATCCTCGTTTGTTCTTGTCGCATTATTGAGATGATTGCCTTATTTGTTCGTCAGTCTGGATGTAGGTCATACTATGTGTAGTCTCATCTTGTGCATTTTTATAGCCCAGGAATAGGCTCCTATTGAAATCAACTCGCGTACTTACGATGTGTGTGTAAGATAAATATACACGCGCGTATGTGTGTACATGTGTGTGTGTGTGTTTCACAAGCGGGTAGAGGTGTGTAAATACCTATTTCTGATCGTGCCCATGAACGCATTCTATTCATATACCTGTAGCACTTAAAAAGAATACACTATATCGTACCATTTATCTATACCAAAAACTCCAATTGAATGGGTATACCTTCCCTTACAATACTAATAGGGCTCCGTTGCAGAAATGGCAGGACAAAAGTCTGCGGACGATATTTCTCTTCGTATTCGTATCGCCGCTAATGATTGGGTTTGGTTGGTGGGGCATACTACTCTTCTTCCTCTACCTCCCCACTTATCTGGATGGGAGTGAGGTTACGGTAAGTGCTCCGTCATACATACAGTGTGGTGTGTTGCATGTACCAGCCCATACATGCATCCCAATCATGTTGCTGTGTGTCGGCATGGCGTGTATATAGAAGTATACCCACAATGTGTATGAACATTCTCACACACTTATACGTAATGTAAAGTGCGTACCTCTTGTGTGTATAATAAACGAGTCCATCCGACGCTTGGTTGCACTGTGCCGCTGATCTGGTCAGAGAACTGACAATCAAACGTCCTAGAGCGTTTGCTCGGTTCCCCTGTGATGGGGGTGGTTGAGTGGGTATGCCAGTATATACTTTAGCATCGCAGAAATCGTATACACACTCCTCTGACTAGTTTTTAATACCGTCATGTGTCACCCCTATTGTGTTCTCCTCTTGTTCTTTCTGATTGTGCAATACATTCTTGCATTACTTTGAACCCCAATTTTCAGGGTGAGGTATGCCTGTGATTGGCTGATAAGCGAACGATGATGTATCTAAATGTGTACCGAGAGTCCAATATTCCTTCTTTGCGGACACTTTTACTTGGCCTGTTTATGTGATGGTATTATGCACGCCTTTTTTAATATCTTCATGTTCATATAGCGAAATCGTCTGTATTTAAACTGTAGGGTGCACGAGCCAGTGACCGACTCAAGAACTTCATCGTCTGGCGATACTTCTACCACCGTCTGGGTCTTAAGCTGGTTGTGGAGGAAAAACTGGATGAGAACGTATGTAAATGTACATGCACATGCGTTTTGATTTGTTTTTTATTGGTTTGATATACTTCAGTAATAAGATGGGTTTCTATATTTCTTCAGTAGTGAGATAGGTTAGTAGATAGAACGTGGCTATATCTACGTATATGGGTTTGACTCCATGCAAGCCATGGTTGGTTTTCATCCATCCATCTATCTTTGTTCAAGCCTGTCTGGAATGCACATTATTCGCCCGTCCGTGGTACTTTGTAGATACAGCGACGATTCGCGTATGTTAGGACGATTGCGCAGACATTCTTTGCAACGTTTTGCTCTTGCACCTTCGCTTTCTGAGTGCCTGTGTTCACCTCCACATCAATTGCAAGAGTCTACACAAGAGTTCTGTTTGGATTTTAAGTATGGCTGTTGTTTCTGTGTTAACATCATACTGTATCTTTCTGAGCGTGTTGTTACCTATCTCGATAACGCTGTCGGGCAAAAGCACCTGTGCTTGATTTATTAGCGCTTTGTGTGGGGGGTGCGTTGGCACGACGAGTTGTTTATTCTCACTCGTGGGATTGATCTGTGCGTGCTAACATCATTGTGGCATGTGTATGTTACTGCCACTGTCCCATGCATGTCGATGTAGTACAACTGTATATGACCCTTCAATAGCCAGAACACCTGTGACTCAGGCCAAATCGGAGAGCAGTTTCAGGCTTGTGGGGATTCTGCATTTGCGTGGTCGCTTGTATGAGTACAAGTGCGTGGGAGTGTACTATTACATCGTTGCCTGTGTTTCCAGGTAGCGTATCGAAATCTCTCAGTGTCAAATGATCACTTTCGACACCCCTTCGTAACATATGTATGTGCGCATTTGATCGAGATGCACATCTACGTACCACACAAGCAAAGAAACATACAGCCCTACAAGTACCAAGAAACAGTACACAGCTATTGCGAGCATCAACCTTAGAACCCTGTACCATCCATCGACCCTGAACCAATTGCTTATACCACGAACACATCCAGCAACAATACATTATGGGCATCAGTCCACACGGTATTCTGCCCTGGGGGGCTGCGGTCAATCTGCGGAGCAACTTTACCAATGTCGAGTATGTATTGTGCTTTGCAGCTCCGTATGATTGTTTTTTCTTCTTCTTCATTTATTTTGGCGATTGTACGAATGAGTACACGAGCAGTTGACTTTGTTGATGGCGTATGGTCATATAACTTGATTGTGTGCCTAAACTAAGTTTTTTTTTGTATTTGATATGGTATGTTTTGCATGTTTGACAAATATCTATTGCCCTCTTAAACTGAAATGTGGTTTATACGTAAGCTGTGCCGTATAAGTAGTTCAGCTGCATCTTCACACAAGGTATATTAATGCCATTGCATGTCTACAAGATTGCAAAAGCGTTTACACTTGGGTGTCAAGGGTGTGTATGAAAAATGGGATCAGCTCTGACCAACATTTAAAAAACAAATTGTATTAAACTTATGTATTGGCATTATATAAATATATAAAAGCACCTAATATTCTCTGCCGAATGGGTGAAAACCGGCTCTGGTCCACGACCTTGTACCTCGATTGATATGCGAAACACCCAGCTTTACCGAACTCAGCCCGCACAAGAAGCACCTTTGGGGGCAGGGTTTGATGTGAGTGTGTTAACGGTGCCTCTGTACACGACGCTCTTTCTCAGCCCACAATACTAGACTTGGGTATAACTAGCTTGTGAATCCGCTCACGCGAATCAGCTTCACCGTGTGTGCGCTCATACATTCATGACTCATCCGTACTGTTACACACTCTCGACATGACAACGAACTAGTGAGCACCTGGGCAAGATCCGCAGTAATATTCTGGCTGCTTCCATGTGCTTCTACGTGCCTCTTTATCGAGACCTTCTACTTGCAGGGGGGGCCATTGACGCTGCGCGCTACAACGTATGTCAGATGTCTTGTTTCAACTTATGTGTATGTGTACAAGTATATATAGATAGTGGTCAAACGTGTTCACTTACAACGTAAGTCAGATGTCTTGCTTCCACCCATGTGTGTGTACAAGTATATATAGATAGTGAGCAAACGTACTCAAATACAACGAGTGCATACCAATGCAGAATGTGTTCTTCTGCGCAACTGTCGGTGGCATGTTTTTAGAGTGAGTTTAATTTGGCTTATTTTATCAATTAGTATCATTACTGTGATGATAGCTCATATATCCTGTTATCTTTCTGTGTATGCCCGACCCCGACCCTTAATTGGACCACCACTATGCGTGTATTGAATACATGACAGTCACTGTTTATACAAAGGTCTACTTGTATCTCGTTTCAACCAGGCAGCACGTTTGAGTACCCCATAAACCTAGTAAATTGTATGTACCTCGTTTTCACTAGGCAATCCGAGCGCTGAAAGAAGGGCACTCTCTTATGCTTGTGCCAGGTGGCGCCACCGAAGCCCTGTACTCTGCACCCAGGACAAACACCCTGCACCTCAAAAGTAGGTCCGGGTTCATTAAACTGGCCCTGGAAACCGGTGCACACCTTGTCCCAGTGTACAGGTGTGTGATATTTCCTTTTCACTCTCTCTTTTCTCTCTCTCTCTCTCTCGCAGTCTACACATCTGTGCCTCATGGTGTGGGAATTCATAGCACCGACTATTGTCTATATAGGGTAGTGTCTATCAACCCCTCACCATATTAGTGCACCGCACCATAGGCTACGTTCTTCATTTATCACTTCTACATTGGTGAGTGGGTTGTGAGAGTTATCCCACGCTCGCACGTGCTTAACTGTGTTGTGTGTCTGGTTGATTACTCGAAATACACTTAATTCGAACTGCTCAATGTACTATACTCTGTGTGTGTACTGCAAAATCGGTGCCTTTTCTTTAAGTTTCCACTACAAGTGCGTCATAAGGATGAGAGGCTTGAGAGTTTGCTCTTAAGTATGCGCACCCGGTGAATCAACGTCCTGCACATGCATATAATATACGTACTGCACATGCATATATTATACGTACTGCACATGCATATAATATACGTACTGCACATGCATATAATATACGTAGTCCAGTCCATGGATGTATTTTGACAAGGATATAAACATGGTAGTATATCCGTCTAAACTTCGAAAATATGTCTTTCCTCATCGCTTCAGCTTCAACGAGGTTGATGCATACGGTGTGGTAAGCGAAGACCACGAGTACGTGATGAAGGCGAAGAAAAAGTTCCAGGCTGTATTTGGCATATCGCTCCCATTGATCACGAATATCATCCCGCGCAAGGTTGAAATTACCACCGTGGTCGGCAAACCCATCGAGGTGTGTGATTGTGTCTATGGTATTCTGTTTTTATGCATGTAGAAATGTACATATACTTATGTATGTAGATATGTACATATATTCATGTATGTAGATATGTACATATATTTATGTATGTAGATATGTACATATATTTATGTATGTAGATATGTACATATATTTATGAATGTAGATACGTACATATATTTATGTATGTAGATATGTACATATATTTATGTATGTAGATATGTACATATATTTATGTATGTAGATATGTACATATATTTATGTATACACATATATATCTGTGTATATCTGGCGGTTGCTATGAAAATCGAGCGGACCTCGGGCCTTTTAAAACTATCACTGTGACAAATAGAAATTGAAGGGTGCGCATGTTTGTGATAGTGCGAGTGTCTACATCCGTAAATTGTGTGATCCTAGCCAGCCCAATGTGTTGCTTTGATTGCTTCATGGCCGCCGTGTGAGCAGTGAATGATTATTTGTTGTGCAATGGTGCCGTTTGTACACCACTTCATTGTTTAGTATCTGTGCCTCAGCGTGACATGCGTTTCCTCTAGGTGAATTCTGTTTTTTTTTCCTTACTTATTGTATATATTTCAAGCTATAGTCAAGTGACATGCAATGCAATATGTCAGTCCGGGCCATACATGCTCATAATCGTACCAGTGCGCTGGTTGCGAAGAAGCGTATTTCGTTCATGGACAAAGAATTAACTTTACTTTATCGCTTACTTTTTGACAACGCAGGTTGAGCAGATACACAACCCTACCAAGGAGCAGGTGGAAGCCGTGCTCGACAAGTATATCGCTGAACTCACGCGCGTGTTCAATGACCATCACGAGAAATGCGGCACAGAGAACAACTTAGTCGTATATTAAAGCCATTGGCTGTGAATGCAGATGTAGGCAGTCATGTACGGTAGTTTGCATTAGCGGGTGGGGCTTGATTGTGATACAAGCACGCAGTTTAATATAGAAATATTGGATCGATTTAAACATATTTATTGAATACACATGTTTATTAGTTTAATGGGCCACTCGCGGGTCAGTGTGCTGATGTGGGCAGTGAACGTGTGTCAAACGATTACTGCAGATAATATGGTAGTGGTTTTGCTTTGTTCTGCTGGTGCACCAGATTGGCAGGATACCCCGGTCATGAAGGACCCTCGTATCTCAGACTATTGTGGTATTCACTGGTAGATCCTCCTCATACACACCTGGGATAAGGATATATTCTCATCTCAATAGTCACAAACCACATCATTGTCATATAGAGCGATTCCTGCTTTAATTTGTGCGCCACTACAAATCTAGTCCCAACCGCTGCATCAAGGTCTGTATAGTTCGTTAATCCACGCTTGAAACCCTCACCGCCCTTCTTCTGGAATGGGGGCAGAACCACCCGCTCTATTGCCCAGAGATAAAAGTCTTTAATTCTATATAGAGACACGTCCTGATGTTTTATCTACCTTTCATTATAGACCAGTATTACAGCGCACGCTACCGTTAGTCTATACTATACTACAAGGGTACAATGAGCCTCCACCAATTGAATGATGACATAGGCCAGTGATATATGTTCACATCTACATCACAGCTATTGGTATCCCGCCCGAATGTGGCCGTCGCAAGCTCCGTTTGCATACTTTGTTTGCTTCGGTGATGAACTTCACACAGAGCGTCAGACACCCAGCATCTGATGGGCCGTGTACAGGCATAATTCAATTCCTTGATTTGCTTTAATGTTACTTGCAGCATTGACTTTAAACTGATGAATTACCCTTGTATTGTCTCCGGTAGGAAGTCTAAGTTGAGTGAGAGCGCTGCCATCTTGGATATTGTCAGCTACACGTCAAAATGATCACAATGGCATGCACATGGGCTGTCTGTGTGTGGTAAACATTAGAATAGTGACAAACTAGAACAAAGTATGCCAATCGAGAGACTAAGTGGGTTCGTATGGCGTTGCATGCTTCCTCGAGGGAATCTCAGTGTGCCCTAAGGATAGTCTTATTTATTTCATGATGACGCCTAAGTAAATACAAGTGTGAGTATAGCGAACTTGTGTTTTGAACTTTAATATCGCTGTGATAAAACGACAACGACGACAACGACCGGCAAGTGATAGGATTCGATCTGTGCTTCGTATCCCGGCCCTCTATTGCCATGTGCCAACTTATCTTGTTATTGATTACATATTTCTCATGAAAGAGTTGAATCAATATATACACCTAGTCAACCATAAATTGTTCGCTACGCGCTAAACAATCGTGCCAGACGCACTCCTCATTGACGACCGTGTGTAGCATGAGGTTGTAAACTCCTCGCCACTCTTGCCGTGCACTTTCGCACCATCATTTATGCCTTTGCGCAAAGTTCTGACCACCTTTTCAAAATAAAAATAGCACTGCAGGAACCGACAATAGCACCCGACTGTCTGCACCCGACAATAGCACGTGTGTATCCTGACACCCTCGAAAACTCTGTGATTGTGGATAAGGATTTGTATGGGACTTTAACGAATAGGAAAACATACATGATTCTAGAAAATGTCATTTACAGAGATAGCACATCTGTCAAAGGTGGCGCAACATTGATATTGGGATATCGCCCTTGCTCGACATTACTACACTATCTAATATCAAAGTGTTACTATTGGAAAATTTCAATAATGAAAGACATCTCCATTCGAGATTATAATCTGAATCTCGCCCAGGTTGGTAGCAGCGGAATATGGAACGTCACATATGAGGATGAACAGACTTGAAAAGGTTGATTAAATGATGCAGCCTATCCACCGGGGTGACGAGTGCTTCTATCAATCGGGCTTCAGCGCGTGTTTGCCATTGCATCGCTTAGCATATCCTTAGAGAAAAGGTTATGTATTGGAGATATACACTAGGCAACGTGCAGCCAACTCAGTCCAGTTTGGAAACCTGATTCAAAAGGCCACCAGGTATGCGTGTTTTGGCGACCTGGGATGGCTGGAATCTTTATATAAATGAAGATCTTATGTCTGTGAAGGATACTCAATTTTTTTCTAGAATGAACTTGTGTTGGGTTTTGATTTTATTGTAGACGTGCCAAATCGATGAGGTCCAGTAGTGGTTTGTGTGTAAAACTTGTTTAAAACTCCAGTGCCCGGTCAATTATGTAGACTAGTGCAAGCTATTACGTTCATATTGCAGCGCAGATCGCTCGCTTCGGAACGAAATCTTTTACAGCAGCAAGGCAACTAATACGAATCCTCACGAACAATTTCGTGATTTGTCTACGTAAGAGTATACAAGCTTTTGTTTTTTACCCAATAGAGTTGAAGCCCACATCCTAGCTTAACCGTTTGACAGTCTTAAGTTACGCACTAGCACAACCTGGATTGACTTACATATTAATCACGCTGTCCTCGCCTGTATGGGCGACATGCACTATTAAAATTAGCTCTAATCTCGACACAATGTTTCTAATATTAATTATATTTTGCTCGAATGGTCCAATCCTTTCGCAATTCTGCGAATCTTGTTGATTCTCATTCTCTTGGTTTGATATCACCAATGCATGGCAATCAATTGTTGCAATAGCTCACTCGAATAGCAGAAAATTCTACTTCCGCACGATATGGAAGAATCTGCAGACCCTTTATTCACGACTATATTTGACATAGTGGGGCCGTTGTTTTTTACGATCGCCTTATAAAAATACTGAATATATATCCCCATAAATACGCTGCGCACAACTAAGGCCGAAGTATGTTTAAATACACGTTGTTTTCTTAGTACACCCCTCTGGGCTGAACTATAAAAGGACGATATTGCCACCACCCATTTTTCTTTATACTAAGTTTTAGTATAAGTATTGTCTCTCCTATGAATTTATATTCTCCACTCCCTTGTATTGGAGCACAATCAGCAGGACCCTGGCCCAGCAAAGTCCTGCGCAGCAAAACCGACCAGACCAAGCCCAGCAGAACATTCAACCTTCGAGTCAATGTTGGGGCTATCCGTGCGCGACTTACTCTTTGGCCTTAGATCAGAGATATCAGGATTATCTACCTCGGACCATATCAACAATATCTTAATGTTTCCGACTATATCGACATCAGAGTGGAATACAGGTGAAATTCTAGACACGTTCACAGCGGTGTGGTGTCAGGACAATGTGAACAAGGATCCAGTAATTCAAGATCTCGATAATATTCTCAATTAAGCTATAATCGGGCAAATTTCTTAGCCCAAGGACTCAAACGAATCAATCTGGGGGGTCTGTCCATCGAACATCACGAGGAAGCATACAACGGTCTGTTACTGGCAGTAATTCTAGGACAGGTCGTAGAGCTGAAACAAGAGGGACCGAAGTTTGCAAGTTGAAGCTCAGGTCCACCCTTATCATTGCAACTCTTCTAATATTGCTAAATACATGCGCGCTACCAAAAAGTGCCAATCCGAGCTGGCACTCGTAAAGGATACCAAGAACGACGAGTAAGTCGCCCGCGCCCACTCCGCTTTATCGTAAGGTCAGAATTGTATCATGCCAGCGACTCAGTAATTGCGAGTCGGGGTTCATCTCGATCACACATTATCGTAAATGCTGTTCCGTATAAGTATTCTCGGAAGTGTGTTAGAGCTGCCACTATGGCTAATAGCTCTTGTTTAACAGTTGGATAATTCAACTGTGAAGCATTCATTGCTCGACTAAATAATTGTATATTTCTAGGTTTGTTATCTAAACCTGATATAATACTCCTCCTAAGGCTAAGTCTGATGCGTCCGTTGCTATTTCAAACGGCACGCCAACGACTGGTTCTTGTACAGCTGGGGCTTGTTGGACTGCATGTTTGAGCGCTTTAAACGCGTCATCACACTCTTTAGTCCACAAGTCTCCTAGTTTGCCTTTATGACATCTTAAGTGTCCAAAGATTTAAGGTAATCAGCCAAGTGTGGTACCCCATCTGAAAAGAAGTTTACAAACCCACACATGCTGTTAACATCTCTTCCTGTAGTTGGTGTTCGCCAATCTAACAGGTGTTCTACCTTACCGGTGTCGAACTTAATACCTTTCCCAGATATATAGTAGCCTAAGAGCTGTATTTCGCTCATTGCGAAGTGGCATTTCTTCTCGTTAATCTTGAAGTTTTGCCCATTGAGTCTCTTAAGGACTCGTCTGACTGATGCGGCGTGTTCGCCTGTAATCTTAGAAAAGATGACTATGTCATCTATATAGACTTGCACGTTAGGCATGTCTGCAAACATTTCTTCCATTACTTGTTGGAAGAATGCTGGTAAAGAGTGTAACCGATTTTTCCATGTAAAGCTAATGTATTCATTTGATGGTATCCTTGTGTAAGGTCTATAGTTGTAAACACTGTAGCACCTTCCATCCTTCGCAGTAGCTCGTTAATACGAGGTAAGTGAAAGCTATGAGTCGGCAATATGTTTTTTATTGGACTCATATCTAAACATACTCTGACTTTCTTAAACGATCCGTCAGAGTTATGTTGGTATACGGCTAGCAGCGCCAAGTTAATTGGCGTCTGTTGATAGTTAATTTCTATCACTCCATCTGCTAGCCATTTCTCAACTTGTTCTTTTACCACAGCCTCGTGTCTCCAGGATACATAGTTCCTTGAGGGACACTTTAACTGTGTAAAGTCTACCTTGGTTAAGTCAAGGCTGACATATCCGTCGTTAAAGCGGAATTTTTGCCCAATCTGTGATCTTTATTTTCTTATTAACAAGAATCAGATCCATGACTTTGTCCTCAAAGTCAGGTATTAATGCCTTGACTGTGGCTGACGGGGGCTTATATGGATTCAGACAGTTATCATCTGATTGATCCTTTAATGGATCTATGTTATTTGGCAGACCCGTTACGGTTATACCTAGAGTGAGTAAATCGCTCATTCCGACTATAATGTCGTACTTCTGTGACATCTTAACTATCACAGCTTGGGTAATGATATTCCTATCATTGGCCAGGGAGATTTAATATCTGTGGCCATGGTATCACACATCAGCTAAAACGATGTGAGTTGTTTGTGTTCTCCTTTCGATATCTTTCATTAATGCAAAGCGATCGATATACATGAAATTTCTGAACCAGGATCAATCAACGCAAAATTTTTATTTCCATTGCAATATACAGGGATTATTACACGCTCATCTAAAGAGTCGTTGTACTGTCTGTGTAACGATTGTACCCAGTAGTATCGTCAGTCCAACTTAATGTCGAGTCTGACGTTACACGATTTAGTGTGGTAGCCATTGGTCTTCTCACATTTATCGCATTTTGTAAGATAGTGTTTACAAGATTGGGCATACTTTCCGTTCCAGTAACCATTAGGGGTTAGCTGGTACATGTCATAGCCACATTTCTCATCAGCACATTCCTTAACTTGCTTGTATGCAGGTTCCTTGTGCTCCGCACGCACCTTCTTAACAGGGCGTGTAAATTGAGTAGATTCACGTGGACGTGTATGTTGGGGTCTTTCGTTTGAGGTCTGCCTAGATACGTATCCTTGATCGGCCTGCTCCCGCGGTTTCTTAACAACCGCCTTCTCCTGCGAGGTCATTCGCTTCTTAAGAGCGGCTAACTGATTCTTAAGTTCAGTGTTCTCATCGATCAACTTACTTATGTGCGATGGCTGGTTTGATTCTGATTCGGGTCGGCTCTCTGAGCTTTCCTTCTCATCCTCTCCCTTAAGCGGGTTTTCTCCTTTCTCCGTAATTGGCGTTAGATCCTTTTGAGTGTTCTCATCAGGTTTAGTAGGGATCGTCTTAACCGATCCTTTCGCGTGGCAACTTGGCTTCGTATACGTAAGCTTCGAAGCAGACGCAATAGTTGGCCCGCGGGCTTTTACTTCAGGGGACTTCTCTCTTAATGGAGTGTCCTCACCCTTCTCTGTTGTATTGTTCTGGTTATTTATACCAGTAGCAATGATTTCGGGTACGGATTGATTGTCCTCTTCCGTGGTCACGTTAAATGCGGCTGCAGTAGCGGCGTCTTTCTCCATCATCTACTTCTCAGCTCTACGCTTCTTAGAAGGAGTATTTTCTTTCTTGGTCATAATTTTAACTTATGACTGCTAGCTGGTCTCTTAAGGACTAGCTTGGACAAGAAAATTTTTGTGGTAGTTTTCTACCTTTACGTTTAAGCAGTCTAAGTAGTCAATACCTTTGCTAACTTTAACATGTGTAAGATTCGGTCTCTCAAGGCAATATTAGCATCTTAGAATAAATAAACACGTAGGCAAATTCTAAGTATCGTGAAAATATCAAAGTAAATAAACGAAATAAGACTTTTAGTAAAGTTAGGTATGCCTCGTGAAAACAGCAATACTCTGCGGGATTGTGATGCTGAGGCATTGCCTATATATAATCCTCTCAGTACTGTTTCCGCCGAAAGGATTTTATTTAGTGTTTCGTTATCGCTCTATTAGAAACTATGGTATGTTTCATTGGGGCGAATCCGAGAGACTCAAAAAATCATATCTTTAGAAAAAAGAAAAGAAAAAAGAAAAATACTCTTGATGTCCTTAGTTATTGTCTTAACCAATAACATGCCACTTATCAAGTATTACCGACTTAGCCTTCATCAGACTGGCACATCTGGTTGGCTGATCGGAGGATCAACTAGGTAACGTTAATAGTCCCTAGAAACCTATATTCGGTTGAGCCATCTCGCTACCGAAGTATTCAGATATAAATAAAGTTGGGAAGTAAATAAGGTTCAATTAATAGAACTAGACCAACTCTTTATGTTTGGTATTTTACTGAGGCCTTTTAATGGCCTCGTCCAAATATCTGATATGTAAAATGGAAAATGTATTAATCAATAAAACCATTAAACCCCATTTTAGGAAACTTAAGTTCCTCGGGCTATTAAGAGCACATTTAGGAGACATAAGTTCTTTGTACTATTAAGAGTACATTTAGGGTACTTAAGTTCCTCGTACTATTAAGAGTACGTTTATAATTTACGTACTGCTTAAGAGTACGTTTATAACATAGAGTCTAATGTGGAGGCTCGGCTTATTACACTGAACAGTCACGTCAAAAGCAATCTTGAAGTTATTTCAACGATGGCGCATCTTTCCGGACCCTCAGGACCGAGCTTATCCGGCCTCGTACTACCGCACCAAGCCCAGATGCACTTTGCCGACCATTTCCACACGAAGTAGAACCAAACATTGTAACTCCTGTTGAACAAAAGAAAAAGCAGGAGTTGGACCGCAGGCTCCAGCTTATGATCATCATCATTTCAGTTTGGCAGAAAGCCATATGGTGGCTCCATATTATACAACACGGCCGAGACCTCGTAATTCTCGACCACAGAGCCGTGCTCTATCCGCAGACCATCGCTCAAGTACTGGGCCGTACAACGCCTGCAACGCGGCCGTATTCTACGATCCGAACGCCAACAGTCCAGTGCAAACGTAGATTACAATAGAGCACTTTGGCAAATCGCTAGTGTAAGTCTCGCGGCAGGATCAACACGGAACTACGACGTAGCACTTAGCTACTGGCGACGGTATGCTGCGGAATTTCATATCAACACAGCGATACCGCATATGTGTAAAAGTCGGTCTCCTCTAGGCTGACTATACGATACCAATACGTTTACGTTAATAAGACAATACGTTAAAACTTTAAAATGCAAAATGTTAAATAAGTTTAGCTGAAGCCCTTGGTAGTGAGCAAAATATTAGGGGATTTTAGACTGAGACTATAGTCTATATGCTCTGCTCTAATCACTCACTACTTCGGTCTAGATTTGTTTATGTTTTAGTTACTAAGACTAGATATCATTTCATTGGACGCATAGTTTACATTTCACGCCTCGAAACAATTACCTAATCAAACTAACCAATAAAATATCTCTAAGTCCAACTTAAGAAAATAAAAAATAAAATCAAAACACCAAGTCAGAGCAGTATATATCTGCACCTAAACCTCATCACTTGGTACCTAGCTCTCCATCTCATTTAAGCCATGGACGGGCACATCTAGTTGGCTGGCTAGGAGGAATCAAAACCATGTTGTCTTAAATTCTATCAACTCTGAGCCTGTTCTTTTCTCAGTGGATTATCTTGCTCTGAGGTTATT
>NW_014040259.1:7088-10649 GCF_001186125.1 Sphaeroforma arctica JP610 | reverse complement strand
GGTACTCCCGTTAATTAGATATTCCCAAAGTGTCATTTTCAGGTGTCAGATTGGGTCGTTCCTATATTATGTACAATTCTAATTTCAGTGGAAAAACCCAATCTATATTTGGAAACCCACCTGATTGTCCACAGTAGAGTCCCGTACTCTACTGGGTACTATCACATGTTCAGAATCTTGAATATCTCAGTTCTTGTTCATGTACAATTCGTTAAACATATTTCAGTATTATAAGTATAATCGGTAATACGTTAATACGTTTATAAAATACGTTATCTGTGCAACTACTGTTAGGAACCCGCTATTTTTACATATGGACCAGATTGTCTAATTTCTTGCATACTGTTTCTGCGATGGCAGCCACCCGAATCAGGTTCGACAGATACGTGCAGCCATCAATAACCACACACGCTCCCATAATTTGCACACTATTGACGCAGCCGACTACAATTAGCATAGACCTGATGAAGAAGATACGAGACAATCGGTCTCAGGTATCGCTTCTTATCACTCGACGACTGAATCTGATTGCCTTTCTGTTCATGGCCACTCATCTCCCTGACGCCTTTGATCGCAACATGAGCTCGATGGCACGGCATGCGGCTTAACAATCTGTCGGATCATAAGGCCATCGACATTGTCTAGAAATACTTCATACAGATTGGTCTTGCCAACCACGATGGCCAGCAACAAGACACATGTCACGCTTTCCGGTGTGGGTTTACCCAGAGCGCTTTCAGCCTGCACATTCCTGACGACATTACCGCTGGAATTATAAGTATTCACCAGGCGTTCACTTATAACTGTCGTTCAATGACATCCAAATCGGCGGCTGATTCAATGAACGTCTATTCGGAGCGCCAACGTTGCAAACGACAGGAACCACTATAGTTGTGGAAACAAATAGTATATTGTAATGTGTACTTTCTTATACTATAAGATAAAACCAGAAGTAGAATAGTCCCTAATCGTACGTCACAGATTAAACTTTTAGATTTAATCAGTAACGCACAGATTGGTTTACTCTCATTTATAGCGCCGTTTGCTTAAAGTTGGATGCTAGTTCATAGACTCATCCATCTACAAGCCTAATCGTACGTCACAGATTAAGCTTTTAAATTTAATCAGTGATGTGACGCACAGATTGGGTTACTCTCATTTATAGCGCCGTTTGCTTAGAGTTGGATGCTAGTTCATAGACTCATCCCTCTACAAGTTGACAAAGGTCATATACATATATTCAACATTATACATGCTCGCAACCCGGAACAGCATCTGTATATAAGCCGATTAGGCCATCGACTTAGTATAGACACGTTTCCTTCCTGGACACACTATGTTTACTTCACTCTTAGGCCTCTTCCCTTCTATCCTCATATCAGGATCTCCGATGACCACGAGCTAGACAAAGGCCGTCTAGAATCAATGGAACTTAGTAAATAGGAGAGCCAATTGAAACTAATACAAAACAAATAATATTACGAACACTGATGCAGTGGCATTCAGAGTGGCTAAAATTAAAACTCTCGCCGAAACCATAATCGAGTGTTAGCACCGTTTCATACATGGGTACTTGAGTGTACTCCCTGTATAAAAAAAAACTTCTTTTTCTTTCGAACTACTAATATGTGCAACAATTTGAGATAAACCCAATTTAAATTATGATACTTTCAGTTTCGAATCTAGACACTCGTAATTTTCCATACTACACCCCATCTATCTCAAACGCAAAGCAGCTTCTCACCATAGAATAACTCAGCTCAGGTGCGTCGAAGACAAAATTTGTCGTACAAGTTCAGTTGTAGACTCAAATTTTGTGAATTTAACCAACAGGTACATATATGAAGAGCCACTAACTGCTATAAATAGCCAAGACTTAAAAAATAGATTCATGAAGGACTTTTTTCTTCTTCTTAGGATTTGCCAACTATAATTGAACGAACGATAGCATTCAAACGAATGGTTCAAGGCTGTTACAGGTTGCGAGTCGAGTTGCACTATACAAATAGACACAGGCACACGCGGTCTAAGCCAGCCATTAAGCACCTTTCTACTTTTGCACTCGCACATCTGGTATTCACAGTTTGGTTCTTAATTGTACGGAGAAAATATTTACATATTTACACGCATTTATTCGGCCCGAACGCATTTGAACTTGAATTCAGCAACCAACTTATTTGGCATAAGTTGATAGATGTAGCACACAATATGGACACAGCTGTGGTTAAAATATCATCTGTTGACAATTTGGAGTTGGTTCTCTGCCGATGAAAATTAAATAAACGTATGGTTCAAGGCTACTACAGGTTACAAGTTGTTTTGCGTGATACAAGTAGGCTCAGGCACAAGTGGTCTAAGTCAGCCATTAAACACATGCACTCGTATTCACACATTTGGTATTCACAGTAATGTATTCGATTTATTTTAGTACTTAGTTATACGGAGGAAATATTTATACGCATTTATTTAGCCCGAAACCGCATTTAAACTCAAATTCAGCAACCAACTGTCTTCTCGGTCAGCCTATTGAGCAGTATTGCTCTGGGCTTCATCACAAGGAAAGGAGGATAAATTTCTCATCTAATTATTGATGCGATTCTATTGTCCGAGAATGTTTCTGCGGTATAGATATGAAAATATCAACCTAATGGCCGAAAGACATCACAACAGCATGAAATGATATATGATTCGTCATGGGATGGTTTTCAGGCCTCACTCTGCAATACCAGCAGGAACAACCATTTCTCATCCTAAAATAAGTCAATAAAATGATATACGCATATCTATTGACAATATGATACGATGAAACACTCAGTTTGCAAGGTCAGAGTTTCATAGTTATTTATATATTGCTGTATAAAACAAATTTTTTAAACACAGTGGCCCAATATAAATGTTACTCCGACCAGAAAAATCCTATCAACAGTATCAAACCGAGCGGTGTGGCAAAAATAAAGTGTACTCGGTGTGAGATGGTACCTGGTCGCTTACTTCCAAAGTCTGGTCCGATGGTCGCAGATTAATAGCATGGCTGACAATGGAGACGTGTTCTCACGGAAGCAAATACAAACACTCCGAAGAAGATTCTGCTTGTGATAAGGGGAAGAGGTAAAACGAGAAGTTGTAATCGTGACTCGTGTTAAAACTCACGAATAGTCAAATTACTTCCAAGCTGCTGTGTTGTACTAGGTTGCCTGTAAATGATACTTTCATTATCATGAGAATATTTAAGAGTTTTATTTTACCGGATGTCGAAAAAACCAATGAAGCCATACTGTTCCAGTGAATTGGGCGGTCTGATTTCCTCTTTTCTTCTTCTCCAGGACCATGGAGCTCCGTATGAGATAACAACAAGTGCATGCCTGGTATCGTCATTATCGTTTACTATTCCTAGGACACGTTCATACGTTTACTTTGCACATAAATATAGAATCTGAACACATCTAATTATTGCAGTTATAAGCCCATAAATTGTGCAAGTACTTGAGCTCCCATCAATCGTTTCTAAGAACCGTGATGAAAGAGACTGCGGTAGTTAGCTTCGATGACTTCACAAAACAG
>NW_014040259.1:0-7023 GCF_001186125.1 Sphaeroforma arctica JP610 | reverse complement strand
TCTGGTCATATGAATTACAGTTTCTGCGAATGCTGCACCATACTATAGGCAAATCGGGGTGTTTTTTTTTGTTGCAAGATATAAATGAAAAGCACAACGTTCTTTATTACTGTGCACGGATTAGGATGCAACCGTCTAGTGCTAAAGATAACAAATAGTGTAAGATTCGGTCTATTAAGGCAATATTAACGTCTTAGAGTAAATAAACACGTAGGCAAATTCTAAGTATCGTGAAAATATCAAAGTAAATAAACGAAATAAGACTTTTAGTAAAGTTAGGTATGCCTCGTGAAAACAGCAATACTCTGCGGGATTGTGATGCTGAGACATTGCCTATATATAATCCTCTCAGTACTGTTTCCGCCGAAAGGATTTTATTTAATGTTTCGTTGTCGCTCTAATCTGGGGCGAATCCGATAGACTCATAAAATCCTATCTTTAGAAAAAAGAAAAGAAAAAAGAAAAATACTCTTGATGTCCTTAGTTATTGTCTTAACCAATAACATGCCACTTATCAAGTATTACCGACTTAGCCTTCATCAGACTGGCACATCTGGTTGGCTGATCGGAGGATCAACTAGGTAACGTTAATAGTCCCTAGAAACCTATATTCGGTTGAGCCATCTCGCTACCGAAGTATTCAGATATAAATAAAGTTGGGAAGTAAATAAAGTTCAATTAATAGAACTAGACCAACTCTTTATGTTTGGTATTTTACTGAGGCATTTTAATGGCCTCGTCCAAATTTCTGATATGTAAAATGGAAAATGTATAAATCAATAAAACCATTAAACCCCATTTAGGAAACTTAAGTTCCTTGTACTATTAAGAGTACGTTTTTAGTATACGTACTGCTTAAGAGTACGTTTATAACATAGAGTCTAATATGGAGGCCCGGCTATTACAATAGCGCATCGCCAGCGTTTCTAATGTTTGTTCTAACACATAACATGACGAACGAATGTACATGTGTATTTATGTATAAGTTACCAATTAAAAGTTTCAACCTCTAGATCTCACGTAATTGGGTATTCAAGCGTATGGACTATGGAGCTCTGGATATTGAAAAATCAAACATACATATAAGAAAATAAATACAAATATAGCAAAAATAAACACAACATTGCTGGTAACAAAGAATGGATCTCAAAATCTTTTCCTGAACTACAAAACTGCCAAGCCGGTATGAAGCACAGAGAACGAATCTGGTACACAGATATAAAGCTCGAACATTGAGCATATGGGCATATAGTGTAAAAACACTCCAAAACAATCGAGTACGACGAATGCTTCACAGCTCCAACTTTAACTATAGTGCCTTGTCGTACAATTCGTACTATCCATTCAAGATGATGTTTACACTATGAGAAGGTTGTATCATGTGGGTGTGTTTGCGAAAATTTAGACTTTGCCTTAATAAAACTATGCGGAGGTGTTTTTCTTCACCATAAACTTGGTCGATACTTCCAGTGCAGTGGTCACTTGAATGTTTGGGTTCAATCATCACGCTAAACCAACCCCTTTTGTACACAAGATTTTTAGGTGGATCAGCGGATTGAATACTGAGTCGTTCTATTAATTGATAGTAAATCAGTAAAATAACGGTAATTGGTTTGGGTGATAACATCAATCACAGCTAATTTAGCACCCCAAGATAAGTACTTTGAATACGTCAATCGAGATCATCAACCCAAAATATGATATTTAGCATCTAACATTTTCGAGCCTCTGAATATTCTTCTTGTAGAACGATATGTGTCTAGTGAGTTCGGCAATTTTCCAATTCAAATCTTGATCTGTATATAAATGCTGTTTCTTTTTTGTGACGCCATAAAAGTGCCAATAGAAGAGTACTTGTGCCAGACAAAAATGGAGTGTCGGAAGTACCCATAGATATAGTGTCGCCTAATAGCCCAAAGTATACAAAAGATTTATGTATATATGTGTTTCTTTATACTTACAATATGTGCTGGTGGCATGCAGTATGGTACAAATGGCAATATAAGGCTTTTTAGAAAGAAGTGGAGAACAACAGTGTAAGCCAAACCAACAGTTCTGTTGTTTGAAGGTATAGGGTTGGTTGAGATAGCTGTAGCTTTCAAGTGAAAAGTAGTCATCTATTGTGTTGTGACCTCTGCTTCTATACGCATTGGAGGCCTGCCATTTGGGCCAGTTAACCCCCCCCCCCCCACCCACACACACCCCTCGAAAGGTTAAAAAGACTCTCACTTATTCTATTGTCTAGTTAGAAGTTGTCACGGTCACGCTTTCGGTAGATTGCCAACTTCGTTCAACGTGTCTCAAGCCCAAAATATAGTTTCCCTTTCGGTTCTCCCGTGCGGTTTGCGTATCCTATTCCTAGAATTTTCTGTATATCGCTTTCATGCCTTTTTTTGTCGTCGGGCAGCTGTAAACCAGTGGGTAGGTTTAAACAAGAACTCGATTTGTTCTCCGGAGTAAGCTACCTCTGAGTTCTATACATCAAAGAGTCGCAGACCAGATTCCTACTGTCACTCCACGGTTCACTTGGCAAGGCAGCTTCAAGGCATGGATGACAAATAAATGACTGTCTAACGTTGTATTGTGATTGAAATGGTGCTGTCAATAGGCTGACTGATTGACTGACTGACAATCCAAGAGACAGGATCAACGTAGTACCGTCTGCACGATACCAGCTATCTGCACCGCTACAAGTCATGAAATTTTTAGTATGACCACTTTGACAACGCTACTTACTGTACCCGGCCTCAAGTTATCACATAAAGTTTTGACCTATGCGAGCCTAGTAGTGACTGCTGGTAAAACTAAGGCTGGCGATGCAACCGCCATAAACGATAGTAAGCTATAACTGCACGACACGTTCTGATGCATATCTAATGCACTCGTTGTCTGGGCTTCCGAAATGATGTATACACCTTTGCTGCTACCCTAGAAGGGGCGAACAAGTGTTTATTGGTCACTGCACCCAACACTACAGTGAATGTTCATCAAAGCTCGGCCAATACATATACCTCATTCATATTCAAATATAGAACAGATCCGTTGGTATAAAAAACTTATTTATATGAAAATTTCGTTTACGGGAGATGCATGAGATGTAGATAGTATCAACGTTGAAGGTATCAGTCTTTCACCATCATGAAGTCTTTGTAGAAGTTACGCTACCCATATATCCTTGAAATTGATTTTAAGCACTCTGGATTGTATGCATATCTCAAGGCTTTTAGAAATGCGTGATCAAAGGCTGAACACCATATGGTGATCTCCGTAAAGAAAAAGGGATGCTGTACCAGTGCACATCAGATCCTAGAATTGATGCGCGTTTGGAATGCATGTCTTGTCATTAATCCCTCCGGATCATCTCCAGCTGTACTCGCCAATTTACGGCAAATAAGCACTGTTAAAATGCAGCATTCGATACTAAGCTAATTTAAAACAGTATATTTCAATGAAACATATGCGAAGCGACCAATAGAATAAAAATGTTTATTCTAAAAGCTTCCCGAATCCGAACAAACCGTAAATAAAAAGCCTAGCGAGGTTCGATGGCGGCTTTTAAATTTGTAACCATGGAAGGTCGGTATGGATGAACCGTGCTCAGGCATACTACTAACTTACTTCCAGTCCAGAGGTTTCGTCGATACAGTTTATGTCAACTATAAACACAAGCCACAAGCTCAGTTTGGTTCCATAGCTCCTCCCATTTTGGCTCCTATGAAGGTAATCTTTTCATTTTACAGAGACTTGAGCATCTATTCAATTGAGTTCCTCAACGTTGAAGGTCCAGTGAGGTTTGATGGCGGCTTTTGAATTCGAAATCATGGAAAGTTGGGATGCATATCGCAGACCCGTATTCAGGCATACCATTATTAGTCCAGAGGCTTCATCGACACAGTTCATGTAAATTACAAATATGAGCTTCAAGCTCAGCTTGCCCTTTTTGCTTGCAGAGCACACGCCACTAGCTCTGTTTGGTTTCATAGTTCCTTCCCTTTTGACTCCCATGAATATAATCTTTCCATTTAACAGAAACTTGAGCATCCATTCAATCGAGCCCCTCACCGTTGAAAGTCTAGTGAGGTTTGATAGCGGCTTTTGAATTCGTATTCAGGATTGATATCACAGACCCGTACTCAGGCATACCATCGTTTATCCTTCAGTCCAGAGGCTTCATCGATATAGTTCATGTAAATTTTAAACATAAGTTTCAAGCTTAGGTTGCCCTTTTAGCTTGCATAACTGTAATCTTCTCTGTCCGAAAGAGATCTGAGTCATCTTTCAATCGAGTTTGTCAGCGAGAATTTGTTCAATTTAAGCCCGCAGATATATCAATTGTATGTCTCCCAAATGACTCTATTTGGCGAGAATTTTTACACTTTCGGCAGTCATCGATGGTTAACATTTTATGTAGTCACGAATTAAAAAACACGCAGATAGCAAATCTAAACATGAATGCATAATTTTTATAAAATGCACTTGGGACACTTGAAATAAGCTAAAGGAAAATCAAATATACAACCTGATGAAAGCATGTTTCCGAACCAAAATCTCGGCAATATCTATGTATTCGCATGAGGGTTAGCGTTCTTATTTTTAAATGTCAATTTTAGCCGTGTCGGTAAAAGCCTCACGCTCTCGCCCCGAGCTTCTCGCGGCAGTTCAACAACCTTCTTCCCTTCAATCTTCCCAGAACCTCTCCAACGAACATGAAGCCTGATGTGCATGTAGACATATAATAATATACCCAAATTGAAACAAATGATATCATCCCTATTATTTTTTCCTCCACGAACCATTATAGACGTAGCGGTGGTGGCTTACATTGTGTATTAACAAAGCTTTTGGTTTCTTTTTCAGCAAACTTGCAATATTTGCAACTCCATCTGCTGGTCATACTAGATGGAGATACGAGTATTGCACCCAGTATGGTGACAACAAAGGTTTAAACTCTACAGTATACAGTCTATCGGAATAAATTGATTGTTTTCGCTCATTGACGATTGTGTGTTTGAACGCACCTTACTTGATACATGTGCTACATATCCAAAATAGAACTACATTGCCTCGACACAAGGAAACATCTTAAATAAGCAGATGAGGCATTTATTTCGTCTTTAAAAGTCAAATATTTAGTAGGGTAAAACTTTGCTGTGGACGCACAAGTAAATATACCGTACCTCTGGCGGTGCTAGCTCTGTCTTTTATTTATGCTAATGCTAATACAAAACACACACCCATAATTCACACACTGAGGAATGACCCGTCCCCCAAGACAGCTATCCCATATACCCTGGAGATAATCAGTTTGACCACGTAGTTGTCACGATTCCTTCGACGGGCGCCCATACTGGTGGGAACCCCCACCAACTAAGTCGCGATAACATAATAAAGGAAAGATCACTTTATCGCTGGGGTAATAGACCGAGGGTCTATGTCCCGTAATAAGGCCATAGACCCGCGTAGCAGATAAAAGTTGCTAGGACGTTTGTTCATTAGCAACAGAAAGGAAGGTACGTCGAGTATATCGCATACACCATTCACACCTCACAGGCTTCATTTAATTAGAAGCTGCAAAGTTTTGGCACATGGAGAAAAATGTATTAAGCTAGGGGTAGTTCATCAATTACGGAAGTTGAAGGCAAATATGGAGACCATAGTGTACCCGATACCGCATACAATTGTCGGGAGTGTTTAGTCATTTATCCATGCACAGATTCGCAATAAATAAGCTATATAGCGACATGGAAACGAATATTTTCTCTGCAAGCTATATTTCATTACCTAATATGGTCATCTATTGTGTGAACAGGATCGCTTAAAAGGGTATCGCACTTGAATGTCTTAAATTATATATGACAATCAATTGACTTGAACCGTGCACTTTGTATAAAAAACTGCAAATAAATTGATTAAGTGGAGTAAATATCTATATTACCTCAGGCGCACCCACCAACGAGGAATGGGTATTAGTTATAACATTTATCTACAGGCGTCTGGCGTTTCATTTCATTGCAATCCATCCGGTATTGATTCAATATCCACGAAATCGAAATCGAAGAATTGACTCTCGAGAAATTGGCAATACAGATTTATTTTTCCAAGGTATAGGAATGGAAATGACAGTTTTGAGAAAAAATTCCTAGTCCACGAGGATCGTCCATGGATATCTATTTGTCATGGCGAGAGGACCAGACCTATTGATGGTTATGAAGGTTTACTCCGATTATCAAGAACACATACTTCACTAGTAATGATTACTGTCATCACACAATAGTGAAGTGTGTTGATTTTCGAATTTACTCTGTGCGTTGTGTAGGTAAAAGATGATGGAAACAACAACAACCAATCAATCTGTATCTTTCTGTTTTGCAGAAACGAACTATGCAGGCTGAACAAAACATGAACAACTGATCTAGAAAGGACACACATGGTTTTGATCATTTCAAAAGGGTAAGATTTGGAGTTGTATAAGAGAAACTGGTTTCTAGTACACACAAATCCATAGAACAGAGGATGAATCTCAAATGCTCGATAAAACAAAGTTATCTCGACATTTTACAATACCCCGTTCATTTAAGTCGTCTGCAAAGGATTCATCGGTCTTAATATTTGAAATTATCATTCACGGATACATAATGTAGGTTTTTCTCCGGACTGTTGTAGGGGTTTAAAAAACTATCATATGGCGATACATACTAAGCGTGTGAATTGTTCGTGCGCGCCATCTGAAAAAGTATGGATTGAACATGACTGACACAGTGATATGTACACTTGAGCACCTGGATAAGAATATGCGCCGGTACACTTTTCAGGGCCAAAGGACATTCACACAAATGGCGATGGCGACGAAGAAGAATTTCAAATCCGAACATACATTCACCAGGTGGTATCGGACGTGAAGATGCGACATAGAAATAGTTAGACGAGAAGACCCTATATTGCTTTACTGTAAACATAAATTGTTTTGAGAAATTTATTGTCCAGAATAAATGGTAAATTGACTGTCCCACCTGTCGGTAGGAA
>NW_014040260.1:74721-92969 GCF_001186125.1 Sphaeroforma arctica JP610 | reverse complement strand
TATATATATATGCGTGTGTGTGGTTATGTACATATATACATATATTTATATATATATATATATACGCGGCGTGTGTGTGACTGTGTATATGTACACACACACCAAGTGTATGTATATAAGAGTGTATGTGTGCGTGTGTATGTAGGTATATTTGTATATATATGTGTGTGTGTGTGCGTTGTGTGTATGTCTAGGAGATAGTCTATACCTTGTTAAATATTTGATATAACCCTATTCTTTGTAACTTACGACTATACACATACTACAAACCTACTAGGGTTTAATATGACGCTTACACATACTTGGAATCCGCCACGGCCTTGCTGCTGATTATCCATATGCGCATTCGGATCGTAGTAGGACATAGTTGCCGGCACAATTCACTTCGTGTGTGTTGCTTAGGTTGTTACCTCTTGTACTTTGCTTTCAAGATCGAATAGATTAGTAGAAACGTGAAAAATAAAGATAAAACACAACCACCACTTGAGCCCATGTCAAAGCTTGCAGTCACTGGGAAAGTTAAATACTTTTTTTTTAACTTCTTGTTTTTGATAAAAAAAATAATCGGTACCAAGTAAACATAGAGTTTAAATTCATATGCAGAGAGATATTAGCGAAACAGCGCGAAACAATCTCCTTGTAGAACGATTATTCCGTCATACATCTTCAGTTCGGTACATAGCTTTCTTTTCTCTGGTAGAGTCTACACTCTCCACTCTCCAGTTCTCCACCGAACCAATAAACCCGTCCGGCTGTGTTGGTACCAGGTTCTGTATGTATTTGTAGGATATATGTATTATGTACTGTACACGCGAATACGCTTCCATATATAGTGCAAGTGTCAGGGCATGATGTCAATACAACTCAACAAATGCTCTGGTGGCAAGTGGGGACAGTGGGAGGGCTGAATAAACCTCGTCCCGTTCTCGTTAAAACGGTCTGATGTCAAATTGACAATTGTTGTATAGCGTTAAAGCTAAACGTTTATCCTATAAATAGTACCATCGAGATTTCAACTGCGTGTACTTCTCGAGTGAGCAGTTTAATTTTTTTTACGTTCAACCGTATAAAATCAGTCACTTATATTTTTGCGTTTACATTAAACGTTTACTGCAAAGGTGCAATCCGAATTGACACGCACTCTCTCTCAATCTCTCTCTCTGGGTATACAGAACCTACAGTAGCTCAAATAGAACACTTTTGGTAAACTCTATACAATATACAATATAGTATTGTACTGTAACCTGAACCCAATTCATATCCACACTCACCTGCTACAAATATTTCTGTGACTTACTATGCTTGCCACAACGCTAACACGCCTAGGGCGGATGAGCCGTTCCACTCGATGGAGTGTGCACAGAGGTCTCACAGCGCGAACATTGACGTCAATCGCCTTCAAGGTAAGATAGACATACATTCTCGTGGTTTGGAATACTTTTGCGTGTCGATATGATGTACACGTGCAGCATATGGAGACAGTTTCTGATGTGCGTATGCGTCAGGTCTGAGTTTAGTAATGCAAGTTCAGGCATACAATGAACTATTGCGATGACGACAATAGAATAAAATTAGTATCAGGGGAATCTTTTGCGTCGATCACATACAAGGCGAATTAGCCTTGCGTATTTGGGAATACATTCAGCTATGTTACCGTGTCGATATAGTCTACAATCACAGCATACAAAGAGTGTATGCGATTTCAAGTATGTATCGGATGTGTGTTGGAAGAATAGACCCGAAATTTGCGAACTCATGTGCATGTCGGTATAACAAATACATAAATGCAACTTATGAAATAGTATGAATTACGCATTTGACGAAGTCCGTGCTTTGAGCTAAAAGATCGGAAATCCATAGAAGCCACAAACGAGTTCATGTGTGTGCAAGAGTAGCATATGGCGATAGCATGAGACGTGGGTATGGGTCAGATTTGTATTTGACTGTAAGTTAAATGGTTAATGCAAAACCCCTGTACACGTCCATATTGAAATATGTGCAAACAGCATGTCTTGCGATTCTGCGTCTGATATCATCTCTATAACTTAAACCCAAGACGTCCCAAAGAGGTCACATACACGTTAGTGCACACAATCATAAGCAAGACAACCACTGACATACATATGTAATAGTTAGGCTACTACATTGGGAGTGGTGCAGCGCTTGACTGTAGTAGTTTACTGACCCCTGAGTTTATTTGACGTTCTAATAGTTTTGACCTGAAAAATGAACCATATATGTTTTCGTGTAGATCGTTGAAAGTTGTTGATAACTCAGAAGTTTTCTGTGCATGATAATGGATTATAGTAATATAGTATATATAAATAGATGTATATAAATTATATTTATATAGATATATATATACAAACAAAATAATATGCAAGTATTTATATGTCTTTACGTTTGTAAGTGCGTGTGTGTATAGAATATATATATATATATATATATGTGTGTGTGTATAGAATATAATATATACATATATATGTGTGTGTGCGTGTGTCCGTGTGTGATTGTTCTTAAATACAAATATGCATATATATTTGTATTGATGTAGGTGTATTTCGTGTGTATATATGCATACATGTATTGCAATGTAAGCATATTTTTTACTCTTATATTAATATATATACATATATACCAATTGTTTGTATGTCTGTGCATATATATATATATATATGTGTGTGTGTGTGTGTTTGTTTATTCGTTGTCCATGAATAATCTATGTTTATATGTTGATCAATTTACATGTATCTTTTATAGACTGTATATGTGAAACCCACATGTGTTTGATGGGTTGTACTTTTTTTTTATAATTCAGAATACACTACTGGAAAATTCATATATATTTCTTTAATAGTGTTGGTAGTATAAGTTATATACATGCTTATGTTGATAAATGCTTATGTTGATAGTATAAGTTATACACATGCTTATACTGATACATGCTTATGTTGATAGTATAAGTTATACACATGCTTATACTGATACATGTTTATGTTGATAGTATAAGTTATATACATGCTCATGTTGATACATGCTTATATTGATAGTATAAGTTATATCCATTCTTATGTTGATATTTTTAAGTTATATACATGCTCTTCTTGATACATGCGTATGTTAATAGTATAGATTATTTTGTAGTCTGGCATCGTACCACACCAACGGCATTAGCAAGACCTCTCCTATCTTCATTATAGCCAGTGGTTCAGTCGTGTGTAGAGACGATTGCGATCCACACAGTGCACTGTACCTACTACCGTACGCCTTGCCTACAGACACGTACTACCCTTTGATTCTTAACGTTTTCCATCCCCCCGGAAACACCTCAGAACACCGCCGCACCGGGTGAGACAGCCAATCTAATGTTCGAGAGAGAGGGTAAGCCCATCTCACCATGGCACGATATACCGCTCAGCTCAACAGAGGGCCTGTACAACATGGTCACGGAGATACCCAAGGGCACCAACGCTAAGATGGAGATATGCACGGACAAGGACTACAACCCCATTGTGCAGGACTACAAGAACGGCAAGCCCAGGTACGGGGGGGGAGAGTATGAGCCAGTTGTAGCTGTAGATGGGGCTATGGCTGTAAATAGGGTTATAGCTGTAGATGAGACTATGGCTGTAAATAGGGTTATAGCTGTAGATGCTATGGCTGCAGATGGGGCTATAGCTGTAAATAGGGTTATAGCTGTAGATGGGACTATGGCTGTAGGTGGGGTTATAGCTGTAGATGGGACTATGGCTGTAAGTGGGGCTATGGCTGTAGATAGGGTTATAGCTGTAAATGGGACTATGGCTGAAAATAGGGTTATAGCTGTAGATGGGGCTATGACTGTAAATACGGCTATAGCTGTAGATGGGACTATGGCTGCAGATGGGGCTATGGCTGTAAATAGGGTTATAGCTGTAGATGGGACTATGGCTGTAAATAGGGTTGTAGCTGTAGATGGGACTATGGCTGTAAATAGGGTTGTAGCTGTAGATGGGGCCATGGCTGTAAATAGGATTATAGCTGTAGATGGGATTATGGCTGTAAATAGGGTTATAGCTGTAGATGGGACTATGGCTGTAAATAGGGTTGTAGCTGTAGATGGGGCCATGGCTGTAAATAGGGTTATAGCTGTAGATGGGGCCATGGCTGTAAATAGGGTGATAGCTGTAGATGGGGCTATGGCTGCATATAGGGTTATAGCTGTAGATGGGACCATGGCTGTAGATAGGGTTATAGCTGTAGATGGGACCATGGTCGTAGATAGGGTTATAGCTGTAGATGGGACCATGGTTGTATGTAGGGTTGTAGCTGTAGATGGGACCGTGGCCTCCAATCGATCGCAAGTGTAGAGCTACGTGTGTGTGTGTCTTGCTTTCAGTAGCCACTTGTACACTCCATTGCGAGTTGCCTGTGCATTGTGGTGTCTGTGGGGCGTGTGGATGGTGTGGTCGTATTCAGAAGCCGTGTAGTGGAGACGGTCGAGGTACAGCCGGTTGCCTCTATTCTTTGTTAAGGAATAGATGCAGATGTGTATTCCGATGCTTGTATTCTATTCTTTGTTATATTCGCTTTAGGCTTAGGCTTATATTCTATTCTTTGTTATGTTCGCTTCAGGTTTAGGCTTATATTCTATTCTTTGTTATATTTGCTTTTTGTTTAGGCTTGTATTCGCTGTATACAACGATATCTCTCTGTGTCTGTGGCGCGGAGTGGGCTGGATGGATCTCTCCAGTCCTACGTTAGTGTCCATATCTCCAAGGCATAGATAAACCGATGCACATCGCATGGCCGTATTCTAGTACTGACATCTGCATATGCATAGTGGTTATGACCTACTATCCTATATCGCTTGCGCACGCCCTACTGACGTTCCGTGATACATACCTTCCAATGGCTTGATATGGACGTGTGCATAAGCTTCTATCCCTCCCGTTCCGTGATACATACCTTCCATTGACTTGATATGGACGTGTGCACAGGTTTTTAACCCACGGTAATGTGCTGTACAACTATGGTGCCCTGCCGCAGACATGGGAGGACCCGGAGCATAAAGTGGAGGATGCCGAAAACCTACCAGGCATGTCTTTGGTCAATGGGCATTAGAGGAACCAGTTTGCGTCTTATAGCATCTTGTCAATATGTTTATATGTGATAGTTAGTAATAAGAGTATGGCAGTTACGTGTCAGGGTAAACCAGTGTGTATCTCGCAGTATCCTTTTAATATGGGTTTATGATACAGGTCAGACGCGATTGATCACGTACGAAGGCACATACACCGGAGATATATATATATGTATATATATATACATATACATATATATATATATATATATATACATACATACATATACATATATATTACTTGTCATTGTAACTCAGTATAGGCTCCATCCCGCGACTCGAAGTTAGTGGACGCACCTCGGGGCTCGGTATGTCCATCCCAACGGCACTTCCCTTCCCCTTACCTACTAACACCCCCACACCTACGCCTGTGTACTACTACCACCCCCCACAACAGGTGACAATGACCCTCTGGATATCATTGACATTGGCTCCATGCCCCAGAGCATGGGCACCGTCTCACAGGTGAAGGTGTTGGGAGTGCTGGGGCTTATAGACGAGGGCGAGTGTGACTGGAAGGTACTCTGCATCAACCACGACGATCCACTGGCCAAAACCCTACACGGTAAGTGTTTGGCAAAAACCTTTACGCTAAGTGTTTAACAAAACCCTACACGGTAAGTATTTGGCAAAACCCTACACGCTAAGTATGTGGCAAAACCTTGTGTATGGTACTTAATATCTGCAAATTCTTCTTCGGCATGGTTCTATACTAACTATGCTGGGTACGTATATGACTTGCGAGTGTTGTTGGTGAGTGAACATGCATATGATGTACAATACAACAACAACGACCCCCAGTCCGCATCTCTGCTGATCGGGATCCGTGTCGATATCCATGCTCAACACGCTTGCAACTTTGAATGTGTGCGTGTGCATGCATTTGCATGTCCTATATTACATGCTCACATGTGCCTATGCGGAGTAGGTAGGTATACATATGCGTGTGTGTGTGTTAGTGTAGGTAGGTATACATATGCGTGTGTGTGTGTAGGTAGGTGTACATATGCATGTGTGTGTGTCAGTGTAGGTAGGTATACATAAGCGTGTGTGTGTGTTAGTGTAGGAAGGTATACATATGCGTGTGTCTGTTAGTGTCCATGTTCAATCGTGGACGTCGCCCTCCATGCTCGAGCTATCGTTTGCCAATAGTTAAGTTCTGCCCAGCTCAATGCAGCCCCTCTGTGCATGCACTAGGGCGTGCACTGTTGTGTGTGGCCGTTGTATTGATATCTTTGACATATGTCTGTTCTATAAATATCCATATACACTTATTTGGTCATCATCTACTTCTCGTAGCACTTATATCTGCAGACCATTTAACGCTGTCTAAGTGACGTGTTTGTGCATTGTGCATGCACTGAGGCGTGCACTGTTCAGCTGGTTGAGTGTCTCGCTGTATTAATATACTTGATGTATGCCTGGTTCTATTATTATCCCCAACCACTTGTTTGGTTTTTACCTACTTCTCGTAGCACTTATCTGCAGACCAATTAATCGTTATATATACGTCTCATGATAGCTAATCTGCCTTCTTCCTACCTACCACCATATACCACCGGACTGTGCACCCCGCAGATATTGATGACGTTGAAGAGCAGTGTCCTGGTGTAGTCAAATCAATTATGGAATGGTACAGAGACTACAAGATAGTGGACGGCAAACCACAGAACAGATACGCCTTCGACGGTATTGCGAAAGGTATGCCTACCCGTGTGTCTGTGTCTGTGTTGTTTGTGGGGGCTAGTGTGAGCCTATCGATGTGAAAGTCCAGCTTTTGTTCGCTAAGAAGCACAGAGTGTAGTATACACATTGATGTTTCGTTCGGATGAAGATGTACTGCATGTGGGGTTGTACCATTCCGCGGGGGTGTCTGTTTGCACTGTTATGAGTAGTAGTTGTAGTTGTACTTTGTAGTGTAACACTTATCAGTGGTAGTATATATACTCGTCGAGACTACCAATTGAACCGGTCACGAGCACATGCTTTCAGCTGTCCAACATTGGTATTATCCACCTCTCGTGTCGCAATCGTCACATATCCGCAGACCCTCTTCTGGTTTCCCATGTTGGTGAGTCTGACGGTTTAATATCATAGCCACAGCGTATGTAGTAGTGTACATGCATTGGTATACATATCGTGGGTGTATTTGCGGAGCCTTTATAGTCGTACAGGCTGTACTTTGGTCGCAATTATAGCGCGGTACTCCAATATCCCACATGTGTCTCAGATGTGTTCTTAGGCAAGTCACCTAAATTGTTGGATCTGCTATCCGCTGTTATATTGATATCCTCTTGTACTCTGAGTTGAGTGTTAGGCCAGCGCAAAACACACGCACACGCACACACCGATTGTATACAGCAAATCGCTTGCTTATGTCGTTTTGTCGTAGGAATGCAATCATTAATCCGACAATTGGCATGGCTGTTCACGCACCTGCACACACCTTTGTAACAATTGGCATGGCTATTCACGCACGCACACACACACACACCGATTGTATACAGCAAATCGCTTGCATTTGTCGTTTTGTCGTAGGAATGCAATCATTAATCCGACAATTGGCATGGCTGTTCACGCACCTGCACACATCTTTGTAACAATTGGCATGGCTATTCACGCACGTGCACACATCTTTGTAACAACTGGCATGGCTATTTACGTACGTGTACACCTCTTTGTGACAACTGGCATGGCTATTCACGCACGTGCATACATCTTTGTAGCAACTGGCTTGGCTATTCACGCACGTGCACACCTCTTTGTAACATCAGATAAGGCCTACGCGGAGAAAGTCATCGCCGAATGTCACGGAATGTGGAGAGGACGTCAAGCTGCACAGAAATAAACAGACAAACCTTGTACGACTATAGTGGTATACGGCAGATTGAACTTACTTGTATTGGAAGGCGTTGCATAGTAATGGGGCTGATATGCTACTGGTGACATCCCATTTTATTATCGTGAACTACCCTCAGGATTGCACCAGTATGTCCTGACGACTGACCAGTATGGCTTCATTTGACGGCGATGTTGATACCAACTTCTTAAGACTAATTATTTATCGCTCAAGCGCATCTGTCTCACATAACTGTTCTAGTGGCCTGTACTGATGGAATCGATCGGCCTCGAGGGAACGCCTTAACCGAATTTGTGAGTCAACACATACTACATTGCAATTGCGTGTTTAATACTATATTTGTACGCAATGATCATCTCATATTGGGTTGTGCATGTGGAAGTATGCAAAGCTATATTTGCAGCATAATGTTGTCATGGCGACCCATCAGATTTGGCAATATACATGTAGTGAACGAAAATGGACAAAACTGTGAAAACGGTTACAAGTTGGAACTTTAATTCTTTCTCCTATTGATTATAACAAATTTAAAATCAAAGCAATAGCCGTTGAAACCAGTCACCCTGCGAACCCGAACGTTGTCTAACAGCATACCGGCACTTTATACAATGAAGCCACGGTCACCATCTTTGTTCACTCTCTTTGAACAGCATCTCCGGGCGAGGAGCGTGGTTAACCCGCTCGTATAGACCACATGCATTGCACAAATAGTTGCCATCCCGACCCTTACGCCAGAGCATGGAAGCCGTTACATTGCAGTTGGAACACACTTTCTTGGGTTTGACCTTGCGCCCCACACGTTTGGTAGAGACGGGTGCAGGGATCCGGTTAGTGAGACTCTGGCTGCGATATGGGCCATGCGAATGGCTGGGTTTTGATTGGTCAATACCACGACCTCTGCTACTAGAAATAGATTCAGAGAGCATTCGATTCAAGGGTGCGTGTGTGAGCGGTTGTGCGGCCGGTTGCTGTGACACCCGCGAATGTGTTTCGGTTGTGGATGGTTTGGTCCCCAAAGGAAGCTCAGCGAAACGAACATCGGAACTAGCCCTCTGAAGCACATTCACCCTCTGTGGGTAGATTTGTTCGGTAGATGGTATTGTCGCACTAGGTGGATCGCTGATAGGTGAACTGATATTGGGATTCCCTTGCGAAGATAAAAAGTCAGCCGATCGATGTGAAACCTGAGCGCTCACATGGGACAATTCGGAAGGAGATATGGCATTACTCGAAGATTCCATCGCAGTCATCTTTTCCGTAACTGCTTTGATTGTCTCGTCTGTGCGGTTCAGTTGTTGTTCTATCCACTCATAAGCATTCCAGTCAATAGTGTTGTTGTGTATCCTTCCACCATTGCTGTGAAAGGTGCTTTCTTGTAAACCCGGTAATTGTTCCATCCAGGACTGTTGTTGATTCAAATACGCTGCCGTGGACAATATCAAGAATTCGCCCACTTGTGTCTCACCCTTAACATTCACATTACCAGCAGCACTGTCGGTGTGATTGAGGCTTACGCTTCTAGTGATCCCATGTGGTTTTGATGCAACAGCACCTGATAGGTCAAAAGACACCGGATTGAAATTAGCCTGCTGCGCTGAGGGCATGGTACTTATGAAGTTGAGTTGTAGTGCGTTGAATGCTTCCAGCGAGTCTTCGTCCAAATTGTTACCACTAGCATTATAACCGGCTTTAGAGCCGAAACCGCTGGCGTTGCCAATTGAGGGTTGTTCTCCCTTGCTAGTTCTCATATGTAACACCGGAGAATGATTTTCGCTGTGACTCCTCATATCTGAACGTGAACCCCTCCTCCGCGGGTGTTTAGAATATGGGCCTACGGTAACATCACTTTTTTGGTGTGTATCAGAAGTTATGTTACCCTTGGACATCTGATAGTTAAGTGGGAGTGAAATGTGTTGCTGCCGCTGTGGTACAGTGCATGTTTCTTCTCCTTTGATAAACTCAAAGCGCTGCAGAGCACCAAAGCTGTCAAAGTCGAAAGATTCCTGATGGATTGCAGTACTCTGTATTGGTACTTGGGGTATATCAGTACTTGACGTACGATTATTGAATGGATTATTGAATGGATTGAATATGCTATCTGGGGTCGGAATACATGGCATAGACCCTGCCGCGCTTTGCATCGATTCCATAGTGTTCTTCGCTGGAACTATATTCTGCGCGTGTGATGGTGATGCTGAGTTGCTGTGTTGTTGCTTAGTAGTATCTGATTGAAATTCGTCTCCGAAAATTGAACGTAATGATCTCCGAGCTTGTTGCGTGTATGAGGAAGGATCTGTCCCAAACATGTCAAAGTCGCTCATGTAGATTGTGGTGAAAGCAATGCTGTGAAGCTTGCATTGATATTGATTCAATTTGGTTGTTGTTTACCGACTGACTTTCCACTTTGAAATGGTCCAGCATATATAACACCCAAATCGCGTTTTGCACTCGACCCACCTCGAAATATAGATGTACAAACAATGACTAATTTCAAAATTAAAGTACAAACGGAATAATTTAAGAGGTTTTTACTTGGTCGGGGTGGGCGTATCCACAGTCCCACACCGACGGAGAGCTATGTATTACTTCTGATTTAGCCATGGAACTTGGGAAGTGGTATATACTAAAGTATTTACAGATCTAGAGTACTAGTATGAATGCATGTATGTATGTATGTATAGTATACTCACAGCTCACTATACTGTGAATATTTGCAACTCCCCGACATAGAAAACAATGCTGCTCTATGTTTATATCAGTTGTTATTGTTGCCTTCCGCCTGGCGGGTCACAATGAGTAAGATCGCAACTCTAGATCAAGAGTATTGACCCCCCCCTCACGGCCTCACCCTGTGGGCCTGTGGAGTGTGGAGGGCTGCCGGGCTAGGGCCGGGCTAGGGCACCAGGCTGGGACTTGGGAGCCTGAGACAACTCTGACCCCTGGACTCCTGGGGTAGGTTACATAGGATTTCGAATGTTCGGAGAGTTGGGACTTGGGAGTTGGGACCCGTTGGGTGACTGGGGCCCCTGGGAGAGTGGGAGCATGGGACTCTTTTATATTATTCACTGTACATATACAAATTTTATTTTTATCATATGTATGTACAGCTACTATTTTTTTATAATAAAAAATCATAGCCTTCTAAAACAAATATTTTCATAAAATATATAAAATGACATTCTGCTGTTGGTCTTTTTCATTTTTGTTCGTCAACCCTTTTTTTTTAACACAGACAAAGTTCAACTCTATCAAATAGATATATACTACAAATAAAAGAATTCACAGGTTTTGTATCGTCTTTTCGACTTCCGCCTCCGCCCTCTGGTCATCCGGTCTTCTGGGGTTTTTTTTAACTTTCTTTTTATGAAAACCATTTGTTTTGTTATTTTTACTGTAAAACAAAACAAAATTCCGATCTGAAAGCATGGTACACTTAGGCCTAAATAAAAAACTAAATGGGGTATTTATTTTCCAACCCTATTTATGAAAGAAAAACAATGAATACAATTAAAAACAAAAGAAAGAAAAACTATATATATATGAAGTGTGAACAACTGTGAACGGTGAAGTGTAATTTTTCCAACAACAAAAAGACCAGTGTGAACTCACTGCTGAACTCGGAAGTATTTATGTAAATAAATACTCGAGTTACTCGTCTGTCGACTTATTATTGTACGTCAAATACGCGTCAAGCTTTAAAAGCGTATTTGTTTTGACAATATAAACGTTTGTTATACATTAACTTTTTTCTTTTTGGACAAATTATTTGTCAACTGTTTGAAAACCTATACTTGATAGTCTGCCCTATTTTTAACAAATATTGGGCCAAATATTAAGCGAAAGCCAATGAAAACAAACAAATTGTACCAAACAATAGTATTTAATTATTTATAATATGTGAAACAGTACTACAGAATCGATAAAAAAAAGTTCATCTTTGATTTTAAAAACGTTAATTATTTTTGAAACATGACATCATTATTATTATTTTAAAACCAAAATAGCTGTCAACTCTCACTCTAACTCCGAGTCTCGAGAGTCCGAGAGTCCGAGACTCGAGAATCGAGTCTCGTCACTCTCGAGTCTCGACAGTTGTCAGTTAATAAATGTACTTGTGTCATTAGTCATGACTCACCATGAGTTGTCTACTTCTTGTGTGTTGACACTTGACACTTGACGTGTAACAATTTGGTGTGATGAGATCACCTGTGATATTGAAAGACCGGCCCGCCTCGCCGCTTTGGAAGTTCGGGACTTCGGGCCCTTGGCCCTCAGCCTCATCTCTCGGGTATCGAGTCCTCGTCGGCTGACATTTGACACTGACAGATGACAGCTCACTATCGCTCAGCTTTCTGAGAACTGGTTGTGACTTGTGACTTGTGACAATGTGACTGTGTGACTGTGTGTATGTCTGTGAAGTTTGACTTGTTATGAGTTCATTGAGTTATGACTGTGAGTGGTTTGTGACTCTCTCTCTCTGTGTGTGCTTGCGCGATTGCGAGTGGCAAAATTGTCTGTATGTATGTAATCAGTGTATTCCGTATTGTGACATGTTTTATTGTTTCATTGTTAATAGTTGTTTTTACAGTGTCTGAAAATTTCTCATTGAATTTTTTGGCATTTTGTTTACGTCGCAAGTTTGTTTTTTGTTTTTTGTGCTGTATTTTGGACTCTGTTCACTGCTGCTGGAGTCTGGAGTCTAGAACTCTGGACTCTGGACCAATGACCATATGATGCAGGGCAGAGCCTCTGTTACTGTATGAGCGAGAGTGTAGATTTAGTAGAAACTGCAGACTGTAGACTGTATGTAGAGACTCTCTCTACTAGAGAGACTACTCTAGAGAGAGAGAGAGACGAGAGAGAAAGTGACTGAAGAGATGAAGAGGGAAGAATACAGATACGCTTTACTCCTTAGGTCTAGAGCTCTAGCCTCCCTCTCATCGCCAGCCTCCCGAGTATGGAAGTATAGATATTCGGGGGAAACGCGTACTTAGACTTGACTCTCTTGGAGAGTTGAGCCTGCTGAGTGTTGACTTTGAACTCACTCACTCACTCACTGGCTAAGCTCATTACGTTATAGGGGTGCGGAATAGAAGTATAGTGTATTCGCAAATCTATTCAATTTTAAAACGTTACAACGGTTATAATATGTTCAAAAGGGCCTATCTAAGTTACTTTGTAGGACTAGTTCGTATCGTCAAAATGGTACACACCTCAATGTTTAGACCCGAAAGCTACACCTGTGAGCATACAAAGGACCGTTTATGGAATAGAAGTTGAACGAAAACGTTTATTCGATTTATAAACGTTTTAACATAAAACGGTTTGAGGTGGTTTGAGGCCTAAGCAGTGAGCTGAACTCTCACACACTCGCTCTCAGTCTACACGATACAAGAAGTCCACATACTACATAGTACATAGTGACTCTACTCTCTCTAGTACAGTAGCGAATAGTGATACCAAATTTTGACAAAAATTATATTTACACAAAAAACAGACTATGTATGTAAATATGTACCATTTGAGTCTTTGTCACTCTTTGAGACTTTGACGTAATGCGATTATGCAAGGTCGAGGAATCCGAATAGTGGATTGTAGAATACCAGCAATGAGCAACCAAGTATTCCTTTGCTCCTTCCTCTTACTCCAGTCATATCCCATTGGACTACTTTGGAATACCGTGATGCCGGGTATACTTAATGCTTCATACCGACCATATATATGATCAGTGCGATGAGCCGATGACGGTCAGCAGAAGGGTGAGAAGGGCAGAAGGCACAACTCACAAGTTTAAAAAAATATGATGCACCGTATGTATGTAACTATGTATGTACAACTGTTTTCTTCTATGTACATATCTGTGTTTCACTTTCTGGTTTCACGGTTTTAGTGTTTTCACTTTTTTGCCTTTAGAAGTTTTTTGACCTCTGTTCGACTATTCTCTCTCACATCTTTTTTTAAAAAAGTACTTGTGTGACTGACTATTTATACAAAAGCCTCAAAATGACTGGCCCCGGGCTCCCTCAAAATGCTTTTAACTATCTCACTTTATAACGGGTATTCGAGTAAAACCCTAAACGTGGGGTACGAGACGCGCAAAGGACGCGCTTGTCCACCGAGGTAATTATAGTGTAGGTTTCAAGCGTTGCTGGACGATTGGAAAGTGTCGTCCCAATTATTCAGCTTTTTAAAAAAGTACTTGTGTGACTGTGACTATTTATACAAAAGCCTCAAAATGACCCACTGTTAGAAACATCTGAGCTATTCGACATTTATCCCGTTGACACGTACTTCGCACCTACCCTGTCAACAAAATATGACTCTAGAAGGAATACCAGCAATCAGACACCCGCTACGGCCTATGATGTTGCAAACTTGTGTGATAAAATACACTCTGCGGGGTAATTTTTGACTGTGGCCACAACGATACTATACTGGTCGACGGATTGATACGCGACCTTTAAAAAACAACCCCAAGAATCTCGATCCTAAGTCATTCTTATGGCCATCTCTGTAGGTCTAACGTGCTATATAAACGATTTTAATTTGTAAAGTAGTAGAATGTGAGGAATATACACTGACACAAGAGTGAAAGTATTTATCCTGGGTTCATTCGTCAGAACCCTAAAATCATTGTCAGGTGCTCAAATTTGTATTAAAACGTTTCCATAAAACTTTTTTTCTTTTGTCATGTTTTTGTATGCCAACAAGACTAGATATAATCAACTATCAAGTTCAACGACTCTTTTTAGTTAGGAGCACAGTCATGGCTACTCTCCTTTAAGCAATGTTGTGATATGTCTGTGTGAGTGGGACTAAATCAGTCGTCAACATGGGACTTTGTCATTGTGTTCTTCTGCACGGAAGGTTCGACATACTTTCACAAATAAACATGCACACACTATCGGCTTCTATATGAAGACAGGCTGTGATTGATGGCTCAGTCATTGCTGCTCACAGACAGCTATGGTGCCTTCTATGTTTTAGTCTATGCTTGAAATGCAAATAGGCAGTGTATATAACCTTCTTGCAATGCTGACAAGATTTTGGCGCGAAGAACAACGTGTTAATTTCTCCTATAATTATATACAATGATGTACTATAGTTATGACATAGAACTGTGTGTATAACAATCATCGACAAAGCGGAAAATATATTAGCATTTGCATATTCTTCGGTCACTCTTTCTTGATCGGATTTGTATGATGGATTGTATTCTTTAGAATTAAAAAAGTTCGTGGCAATTGCGATCTAGAGATTTTGCCCTTTCCTACACTCCATTTGATCTACACATGCTTCTCACAACAACCAGTATTTGTTCAATACTAGTATATATATGCTCTGACAGTGTTCATTACTAGCATATGCGTACTTCGCCAGTATTTCTTACTAGTATACGTGTGTTCCTCACTTAGATATCGCTATTACATAAGTGTAGCAAAACAGCATGTATTTAGTGTCTGTTCTGATTGGACTTTCATTATAATACATGGAATTAGCATATAATCAATTTAAATTGGACTTGCACTATAATACATGGTAATAACATAAAGTCTGTTCAAATTATAGATAATGAAGCACCAATTAATTGCCGAGAGAGAAACAAGCAACCATTCGAATCAAACCCATTTTAATATTATACTCTACTGTGGTTTTTTTGCCAAGGCAGTGACTATCAAACATAACATAAATGGACACAGGTGCAGCTTGGTCATATAGCTTGACGCACGTGGCACCACTAATCATCATCCCCATCATCTGCAAGTATCATCTCATAGTCAGACTCCCCTGAGTCCATTGACCTAGCAGCCTCGCCCTGCTGTGCCCTGTCATGTGCTCTGTCCGCCCCAAGTGCCTTTTCAACCGCTACGTCCCCCGTGTGATCTTGCACAGATCCTTCTTTGGGTCCATTGTCAGACTCTTTATTAGACCCTTGTTCGTGTGTGCTTGGCCCCTCGTCGTTCCCGGGTACTTCTGCACCCGTGGGTTCCTCCATACTAGCGTCCACGAGCTTTCCCAGCAGCTGCAAGGCTGTATTCACATCCCCACGCCCCCCAAATCCGTCATTTGCCTGCCGTAAACTAGCCTGATACCGCTCATCGAACACACGCGACTTACTACCATCGGCACGCACTCGTTTGTGCAATACATTGCTCGTAAGCCCATCTGAAGCATCGTTCTTTCTCTTCTTGCTGCGCTTGCCACTCCTATTCGTATCGGTGCACGGGAACAGGGCTGTGCGTCTGCGTTTGCCGCCGTTGTTGGCTCTGTCCGTCTGTTTTGAGACTACACGGTCGGGCCTTACAGAGAAGTCGAATGTGTTGCGTACGTACACCATCTTATTCGTGGCTAAGCAAAAGCGGGCGGCGACTTTGTTGACGCCGACACTCTCGGCCACAGCCTCTTCGCAGTTCCTGAGGACAGTCCAAAGGTGAATGGGAAGTGAGTACGATGCAACAAGCGACAACTATGCACCTCACTTGGTATGTGACAATCCGCTCGAGGTGGATGTGTGCATCAAGCAAGCAAGCGTCTGCAAGTAGATTAGAAGCGCATAACAGCATTGGTGTAGACAGAAGTCCAGTGCATCCGCCCTGCCAGTCGGTAGCTCGGTGGAGACTGTACGCCCAAGACTTCAACTTAACGAGCGTAGTGGCGATACGATACCGTGTGTATAAACAGAACACACACTTCTACCCAGGGAATGGCGTAGTGCCATTGTCATACACACCGTTGCGGACTATCATTATTTTCGTATATGTGGATCAATATATATATATATATATATATATATATATATATATATATATATATATATATATATATATATATATATATATATATATATATATATATTGTAAATGAGATATTGTAAAAGAATGCTTTATCACAGCTATCGGATAGTTTTCTAGTTATACAGTCCCATGTTAACATACCTGGCCAGATAGACTGGCGGCACCTTCGGCGTAGCCCCTGTGACAAGCTCCATTTTGTTTGCGTATTGTGATGCGAAGTTCTCATCAGACGACATGGCATCTGCATTCGCTTCAGAAGGGACGGCTGAGATGTCCATGGCCCTGTCTCTGGATGACTGTGCACAGTGTACGTAGAAGTGAGTGTTAATTAATCGAAGCTTGAGCATACGCGTTATAACGTTGAACACGGAATAAACAAAGAAAGAAAGAAAGACATGATTGCGAGGAGGTGGAGGGTTATGGGGCTAGTGTGTGCGTCTGAGGGGACTGCTGAGATGTCCATGCGCCCGCCCGTCTCTGAACGACGGAGAGCATTGTCTGTAGAAGTGAGTGTTACTTATGCGCTGCGAGTGTCTTTGTGAATACCTACAGCACTCTATTCTTAGGCGAGATATGATATCAAATACATATGGCAAGACGGTCTTGTACTGCACCTGTGCACCTAGAGGTCACAGATGATGTTCTAAGCCCCGGGACTGGAGGGCTGTCAATGTCCATGGATAGATGTATGTTATCCACTCTGTTACACAAATCCGTATGGGGTATCGATCAGCCAGCAGGCATACAGGGAGCTACATACACACCAATAAACGAACATTCTACCTACCACGCGTGCACAAATACAGACCGATCAGCAGGCATACAAGGAGATACATACACACCAATAAACGAACATTCTACCTACCACGCGTGCAACAACACCAACCACGTGAATAGGTGTGCACACAACACCAACCACGTGAATAGGCATGCACACACACCAACCACGTGAATAGGCATGCACACAACACCAACCCACTTACAAAGCCAATGCGGAATAGCTGAGCCTCGGGTTCGGATAACAGCGCTCGCACTGATTCGCTGTAGACGGTGTATGGGGAATTGGTGGTGCTTGCGTCCTCTTTAATTGTCTCCTGGAGGGATTTGGTGGTGCTTGCGTCCTCTTTAATTGTCCCCGGGAGGGATGAGGTGCTGCTTGCGTCCTCTTTAATTGTCCCCTGGAGGGATTGGGTGGTGCTTGTCTCCTCGTTAACTGTACCCTGGAGTTTGTCTTCGCACACACGCAGCGCATCGGTCAACGCGTTGTAGATCTGGCTTTCGACTGCACTCACCAGCTGCACGGTAATTGATGGGACCGATAAGAAACGGGTCAGAGACGGCCACGTGAAGAATTGTAATGAAGGTGCTGGTATCGATGTGGTCTCTGTGCGTTGTGATTGATCTAATACTATTGATCTGTGTTGTGATTGATCTAATACTATTGTTCTGCGTTGTGATTGATCTAATACTA
>NW_014040260.1:71202-74594 GCF_001186125.1 Sphaeroforma arctica JP610 | reverse complement strand
TATTGTTCTGTGTTGTGATTTGTTCTGTGTTGTGATTGATCAAATACTATTGTTCTGTGTTGTGGTTGATCTAATACTATTGTTCTGAGTTGTGATTGATCTAATACTATTGTTCTGTGTTGTGATTGATCAAATACTATTGTTCTGTGTTGTGATTGATCTAATACTATTGATCAGTGTTGTGATTGATCGTTTACTGCAGCGGGTTTTAATTGAACAGTCCCCACACAGCCTTCCTCCGGTGCGCTCGTCTTACAAACACATATGTGTGGTTAAACACTTCAGAGCCCTAGTCACATTGTATCGCTGTCTATTCGATAGACACACCCTAGGACGACTGCTCTGTGCATAAGATAGACACTTACTAAAGTGCACACGTACACACGATGACGAAACCTAGGTAAATTCACATATACATACGCTAGCACTCTACTAACCTCTACATACACACACGCGCGTGTACCAATCGCACACACGCACTCACCTGACTGCCAAGCGTGTGCACGGCGCGATCCAGCGAGTACAGCTCATACGCCTTCACACCAATTAGATTGCGGATGAAGTCTTCAAACACCGAGTGGTCTACTACGCCCATGACAAAGTCTTTGGCCTTGGCCACCACAGCTGCGTACAGCCCCTCGGGCGACTCCGCCGGCGATGGTTTGGGTGCAACACCCGGGGCAGTATCTTTGTGGGGGAAAGGGGACGTTTAATTTGACGGAGCGGGTGGTATGTGCTGGTGTGTGTGTAGACAGTCGCATGGTGACCCCTGTGTTAGGCTACCGTGTACTGTGGACGTGTACCTACCTTTGTATATGATGTGTGTACATAAGGGTGGCGTGTGTGAGTAGCATACATACTCATGATGTGATACGTGTGTGTGTGGCATACATACTTATGATGTGATACGGGTGTGTGTGTAGCATACACACTCATGATGTGATACGTGTGTGTGTAATATACATACTCATGATGTGATACGTGTGTGTGTGTAGCATACATGCTCATGATGTGATACGTGTGTGTGCGTGAATGTTTGAAATGGACCATGCCGGTGCAGCTGCCCATACATTACACTACAACAATCACCACAAACACTCACACACTCCAACAAACAACAAACACAGAGGACACTCTACTAGACCTACCAACCCACTACACTAAACATTCCACACACACCACTACGGATACTCAAACACTCCAACAACAATAAACACAGAGGACACTCCACTAGACCTACCAACCACTACATTAAACATCCCACACACACCACTACGGATACTCAAACACTCCAACAAACAACAAACACAGAGGACAAAACTAGATCTACCAATCACTACACTAAACATCCCACACACACCACTACGGATACTCAAACACTCCAACAAACAACAAACACAGAGGACACTCCACTAGCCCTACCAACCACTACACTAAACATCCCACACACACCACTACGGATACTCAAACACTCCAACAATCAACAAACACAGAGGACACTCCGCTAGACCTACCAACCACTACACTAAACATCCCACACACACCACCGAACATACGATACTTGGTGTAGACAAACTCGGAAAACCCAGCATACACTCCACCGAACATACTGGGTGGGCCGGGAGACGCAGGCTTGGACCCGTTCCTAGAGACAGGGGCTGTGCTGGTGCCATTGGGCGTAGCCGTGCGGGGGGTAGCGCTGCCACTGCTGACGCTCTTGGCATTCGCATTGGCACTGACAGCTGTTGTGGTGAGTGTCTGGGTGTTCTCCAGAGGGGGTGGGTGGCGGGGGGTGGGGGGTGCGAGTGTGAGGGTGCTGTAGACCTTCCCTTCACTGGCCAGGTGACACAGGCGCTTGGCTTCGCACAGGCGCAGGTACAGCACCTGCAGCAGACGGAAGACGCTCACCCACACAGAGTCGCAGTACAAGACCTGCGCCTGCTTTTGGTCTGTGGGGAGGTGGGTGGGTGGGGGGTATGTGCATGAGCATACGCGTGTTTGTTGTGTGTGGGCGGGTGGATATACGGTGGGTGGGTGCAAGGTAATATGCATGGACCTACGCGTGTTTGTTGTGTGTAGTGGGTGGATATACGGTGGGCGGGTGTAAGATATATATACATGGGCCTAAGCGTGTGTGTGGTATGTGGGTAAGTGGGTGGTGGATACACGGTGTATGTATGTGTTTGAAGTAGGCATTTGCGTCGCACATATAACGGAATACGCTCCCCTACATCGAGTTGCAGTACTATACTTTTGCCTGCTATCTGTCTGTAGATGGGCGGATGCAAAGTACATATATGAGAATACCGTAGGCATTAGAATCGCACATATGACAAAACACGCTCAAATGACAAAATAACGAAGTCGTCGTAGACAATCTGAAATTGATTTCTGTCAGTGTATGAGTGGATGTACTGTATATAAACGAGAATGGATGTACTGTATATAGATGAGAATGGATGTACTGTAAATAAATGAGAATGTATGTACTGTATATAAATGAGAATAGGGTAGGCGTTCAACACCAATCATGTGGCAGGATACGCTCGCCCGCACAGATTGGCCGAAAAGCGTATTTGCTACTTGCTTGACTGTGACGTGAGGACAAGGACAGAGACAATACATTACAATCGCACACGTGACAGCATAAGCGCATTCGCACGCAGTAGCACCTGTGCATATACCCTTCCCGTGAAGTAGGAATGAAGTAGGCATTAAAATCTCACATATGACGGAATAAGCCCACCTCGCCGGAGACAGACAGTCGTGCATGAGCTTATACCGGCCGATAGGCCGTACCTTACACACATAAGCAATGCAAATGTGTACACACACGCAAGTACCTTGTGTTGATGTATTGAAGGACAAGTGGGAGAGCACTATATCCTGTAGGAAGTCAATCGCTTTCTTCTTATTGGCTGCCGGAGTTGCGGCGAACCCTTTCTTGATACTGTCGTTGTTCGGTGCCCCCACTATGCACGCGTGTAGAGATGGTGATCGCACGCGATGAGCAATGATTCGGATGAGTGCGAGACGTGTACATGCCTGTGAACTACAGGTATACATATACACCTAACTATTCACACTTACACGCATGAGTATTGTATATCAAACTGAGCCTTTTGGTGGCTTGTTCCGCAGAGAGTACGTATCGAATGCGAGATATATTTCATGTCTACACTACTAAAACTCTAAAACCACAGATTGCTGCGGTAGTACGACTAGGCGCACACAGACGATCATACTCTGTGATCCCGAATACAGAGAAAGGTGATGAGGACGAATCTGGAATAAACGGCAATATCTATATATATGTGTGTGTGTGTGTGTGTGTGTGTGTGTATATATATATATATATATATATATTATATATATATATATGTGTGTGTGTG
>NW_014040260.1:69250-71182 GCF_001186125.1 Sphaeroforma arctica JP610 | reverse complement strand
TATGTATGTATATATAAATACATATATACAGACATACATACAGACAGACATACATACATGCATGCATGCATATAAATATATATATATATATACGTGTGTTTCTGTGTGTGGGGGGGGTGCGTATACGTAGTATGTGTATATATCCACGTACCTTTCTCCTGCTTGCCTTGCTTGCTACTCGTCGTGGTAGTAACACCATCCCTGGGAGCTTCAATGCAGTGCTTCACCAGCGCCGCCACATCCCCCAACACCTCCGCATCGCTCATACACACATTATAATTCGGTCCATCGGCGTCAGTTCGTTTCCTAGATACAGAAAACCCTGGTTTATCCTCGAATACACTCCGCTTGGGACTACCTTTGCTACTGCTACCCACATCCACACCCTCATCGGCTTGGCACTGACCAGCACTGCCGCTAGTCTCCGAGGCGATCTCGCTCACTATGCGTGAGGGCAGGAGAGTATCCTTGTCTTTGTAGCGGAACTTGCCGTTCGGTGCCCGAGCGTCCAGGGACTTTAGCACACTCTTCTCGTGGATGTTCCGCCATTGCCTGTAACAGGTATAGTCATATATCAGTGGGAACAAGCACGTGCGTGTCGGTCATAAGCCTGAAGCAGATACGCACATATAAATGTGCGGATGAGGTCGAGTGTAGAGGATATGGGATACCACATGCACATCTCGGCTTGACTCAATGCTAGAGACCTGGGCTCGAACTGCTCATGACAGAGATAACTCGTGGCCTATGATCCGTATGTGGCAATGAGAAGGAATCACCACAACACGCATGAAGGTTTGGGTCGAATCCTCTAGCACAAACTTATCGAGCAGGTTGATAAAGTAACTTATGTGGGTGTTGTCTCTGTGTTAGTAGATTATAACCGCACAGGTGCGACAAAGCACAAACAAACGTAGAGTTCGGTACTTAGGCAAGCACGGGCATCGCATTCGACAGACTTATGCACACGGCATACCGGGATGATAGTCAACTCGGGTGGGCTTATGCCACTAGTAATCCGTAAAACCATACCTTACAGAAAACCATTTTAATCTTTATGCAATATCCTTATAATCTTTATAGACTATAATTACAATCTCTCTAGAATATCGTTAATCTTTATAGACTATACTTACAATCACTATAGAATATCGTTAATCTTTATAGACTATACTTACAATCACTATAGAATATCGTTAATCTTTATAGACTATACTTACAATCTCTATAGAATATCGTTAATCTTTATAGACTATACTTACAAACTCTATAGAATATCGTTGATCTTTATAGACTATACTTACAACCTCTATAGAATATCCTTAATCTTTATAGACTATACCTACAATCTCTATAGAATATCATTCATATTTATAGACTATCCTTACAATCTCTAGAATATCGTTAATCTTCATAGACTATACTTACAATCTCTATAGAATATCGTTAATCTTTATAGACTATCCTTACAATCTCTATAGAATATCGTTAATCTTTATAGACTATCCTTCTACTCTTCGTCTTCGTATGTATTCAACTGTGCATTGCAAATCGCGGTTTCTCAGTGTAAATATACGTACGTCACCAGGTGATACCAAAATGGATTTACTAAAGATAGGTGAATAAAATCCGTAGACAATGCTGATGAGATATATCACACGTCTACAACGATATCTAAATAATTATACACAACGTACCTTCCATTCGCAATAAGTGCCTGCATCCACTCCGTGTTTTTAGCCCTGAGTCTTCGCAGTACCACCGGAATGGCATCTTTTGGATTCTTCTTAAGCCCCTCAATGACATCTTTTACCTGTATCGAAAAACGTTTCACATACACATCATTGTCAGATGGGTGGTTACATGAATATTCTTAACCCACGAGATAGAAATTATATATATGTGTGTGTGTGTGTGTAATATTATATATAG
>NW_014040260.1:66764-68648 GCF_001186125.1 Sphaeroforma arctica JP610 | reverse complement strand
TATATGTGTGTGTGTTTGTATCGCATAGGCCTGGAATATCCAGACATACATGTGTGCATACTCTTGTATCATATAGGCCCGTAATATCATAAATACACACTTGTACATACCCTTGTATCGTACAGGCGCTTGAGAGCTGTGAAGTGGACAGTTGTGGAGGCACCGCCCAATCGTCCATCCAAACGGAAACGCATTGCCTCGTCAGGTGTCATCTTCTTGATCTTGTCTTGCACCCGTTCGAGCACCTGAACAGAGTTTGAGTGTGAGTGAAGTATATAATACTGTTTAGCACACTAAACGTATAACGTATACACAACAGATAATTAATGCACACTACGTACACGTATACAGATTATATAAGTTTCTCATACCGTTCAGTATAGCATATAGTGCGTGTATATGAACAGACAATACGTTAAATACCGCGTACGCACAATACTGGTGCATGGACAACTGATGCACAAAAGAATGCCTAGCATACCGTATGAATACATGCACAGAGAGCATACTACGAAATCTCATGTGTAGATGATGCCATATAGCACGAATATACAAACAGACAGTATATGGGACATAGCACAGCTTACAGTTCATATACATGCAACAGGTATAAAATACTAAACACTACACTAGCATAACAGGTATACTATACCAAACACTACATTAGCATAACAGGTATACTATACCAAACACTACATTAGCATAACAGGTATACTATACCAAACACCACATTAGCATAACAGGTATAATATACCGAACACTATATTAGCATAACAGGTATACTATACCAAAAACTATATTAGCATAACATGTATACTATACCAAACACTACATAGCATAACAGGTATACTATACCAAACACTACATTAGCATAACAGGTATAATATACCAAACACTACATTAACAGAACAGGTACACTATACCAAACACTATATTAGCATAACAGGTATACTATACCAAACACTACATTAGCATGCAGTAATTGGCCACGGACAGACTACCAGGTGACACCAAAGGTGGTGCCACATATACAACTCCCATATACACAGCCATCTGAGTTATAACTACTGCGCTGTTTGGTGTGCAACGCTGATATCTTTCCTTGTTGCTGCGATGGATACACAGTGCGAGCGCGTACGTTGAGAGACTTGTACATACTAATCCACAACATAAACAGTTGTGTGTGTGTGTGTATGTTGAAGAGGCCGATGACACAAAGGCTGTGCAACTCAACGCACGCTCTAGCATAGTGTACAATATCAGTCTAGACTGTATATGTATATATAGCAGGGTGTAATAAATCATCCGAGTGCGCAAAGACCCGCAATCATTTATATAACCCAGTCTACGTTTTAACATGCATGCATCAGACATGATACACTCCCCACACTCACACGCACACTTACACGCACACTTACCCTTAGAGTAGACATGTTAATCTCAATCAGCATATCCATCTCGTACCGTTCGTCTTCGCATTTGCTGAGTGCCTGTTCGTATGTGTTCTTGACGCTGGGGACAAAGTTCTCACTATCGTTGCCCACTGGGAAGATCACCAACTCGTCGTTCAGGACGTCATTATACATCTGCGGGTGGTGCATATTGTATATAAGACACTATAAGAAGACGGTATGTACATGATAATGATACGATATGGGAAGGCAGGTATGCAACCGAGATAATCTGAGAATAAAACAATGCACATTTTACAATATGAGAATACGAGTGAGTGCACATCACAGTAGGAAGGATACGTATGCGACGAGGAATAATGATACTGTGACAGTGTACCTACGAGCAGTGAATACAGCGCGTGTACACGAAGATCCACATGCTCAGACCCACATATGTATTCATACATACATACATATGTACATATGTATA
>NW_014040260.1:60588-63093 GCF_001186125.1 Sphaeroforma arctica JP610 | reverse complement strand
CTCTCACTCACTCACTCACTCACTCACACACACACACACACACACACACACACACACACACACACCACATACTCACACTCACTCACTCACTCACTCACTCACACACACTCAATGCCAGCAAAAACCTAAAACACTCAATGCTAGCAAAACCCTAAAACACACCCAACCACACGGACCCAGACATGCCCACTCACCTCCGACACCGCCCACGTCCACGATCACTCTGAAGCGCTCCATTAGCGCAGGGAAACGGCCGATGTACTTCTCCACATGGGCCACCAATTCGTAGCGGTCTAGCAGGTCCTGTGTGTACAGGTTGAGGGTGCGTAGAAAGTTCTCGTACACGCTTTTGGACTTGAGGTGCTTCTTCACACTGTCGAAGAAGGCCATGTCGTCGAATCCGTGGTGTGACGTGGTGTTGCTCACACGCACATTGCGCATGGGCGCTACCGGCGGCAGAGGGTTGGTCGTGGCAGATTTGCTGCCCTTTCTGTGGTGGAGGGGTGGGGTGTGTATGGTGTGCAGTGAGGTGTGTGTGGTTAATACGGGTGACAATGGTTGATGCTGCACAAACATAGGTGATGTGTATATCGCATATGGGTTCCGCAGGAGCGTTCCTGGCGGCAAAGTGTTGTTATTACCTGTCTTGTTGCCTTTGCTGTGATGGCAGGGTGTGGAAGTCTCTGCCATATCTCTTCGGTCTCATGACATTACTCGTATCCAGCCACCCAACACTATACCATAAACCATGCATTTTAACATAAACGCATGCTGATGTGTGTGATATACGGCAACACACACAAAGCATCATACTTAGATGTGCACTCACCGAGTAGCCGGTTCTCGCTCCCTGTCGTACGGCTCTTGACTCATCACCCCAGTCATAGCAACCAGCCCTTTCTCGGCTTTGGGCTTCCGTGTGCTGGTCACAATAGAAGCACCCGGTCCCCCTGGTATCATGTCTGTGCTGGGTATGCTATGGGTGTGAAAGTGAAGGTGTTTTGTATGTGATCTTAGGTGTTTCACATCCGAGATGTATTTAGTACTAGGATACGATTTAGTGGTGCAATGTATGTCGTCGCATAAGTGGGGCGAGTGTGCATATGCTTATATTTGAAGAGAAGTATGATCTAACGTACATACACTACACACCGGCACAGGACAACAACGCCAACGAACTTCTCATAATCGTACATACAAACATACTTATATATGCACACTCCCCGGATATACACATGTAATGTTACGTTAAGTACAATATATGCACAACCATACAACTACACATGTATATATACATACATTATCTATATCTATATAATCATTAAAATCCATTTGTAGATAAATATCAAATGTAAATACGTTTTGTACGCATCTTCCCTAAGCACAATATATACATAACCATACAATTACATATGTATATAAACATACACACATACATCTATATCCATTAAAATCAATAGAATACATAAGTAGATAAATATCAGAGGCACATACGTGTTGTACACATCTTTCCTCTTGCCTCTGCGGCCCCCACCGCCGCCTCTGCCCGTGCCTGTGCCTCTGGTCGGCGGCTTCTCAATGATCTGTTTTGGCTCGTTATCTCGTTCGCGTTCGCGTTCTCTTTCGCGTTCCCTCTCTACCCTCTCAGGCTCAGATGAACGGTACAGTATACCGTTTACGGATTGGTGCGGGTTGATGTGCTGGTTGGGGTTCACGTTGACGTTTACGTTCTGGTTCTGGTTCTGTTCGTTGAGTGGGGCCGCCTCGGGTAGGAACTGGGAGAACTCCGATAGCAGGTCGTGATGATACCTGTGTGAAAGCACATAATCCTTGATAAGCAACGGCAGGCAACACCCCCATAAAAATGCACAGACGGTGGGCGAATGGCTGATAGTTAAACATGAGGAGTATGATGAGTGCTGTTTAAGAGGCCTGGCCGAGAAACGGTGAGTCATCAATCTATCCGTTAGAGTAGACTTGTACGGTGAGTCATCAATCTATACGTTAGAGTAGACTTGTACGGTGAGTCATCAATCTATACGTTAGAGTAGACTTGTACGGTGAGTCATCAATCTATACGTTAGAGTAGACTTGTACGGTGAGCCATCAATCTACACGTTAGAGTAGACTTGTACGGTGAGTCATCAATCTATACGTTAGAGTAGACTTGTACGGTGAGTCATCAATCTATACGTTAGAGTAGACTTGTACGGTGAGTCATCAATCTATACGTTAGAGTAGACTTGTACGGTGAGTCATCAATCTATACGCTAGAGTAGACTTGTACGGTGAGCCATCAATCTATACGTTAGAGTAGACTTGTACGATAGGTCATCAATCTATACGTTAGAGTAGACTTGTACGCTAAGTCATCAATCTATACGTTAGAGCAGACTTGTACGGTGAGTCATCAATCTATACGTTAGAGTAGACTTGTACGGTCAGCCATCAATCTATACGTTAGAGTAGACTTGTACGGTGGGTCATCAATCTATACGTTCGACT
>NW_014040260.1:56118-58210 GCF_001186125.1 Sphaeroforma arctica JP610 | reverse complement strand
CATCAATCTATACGTTAGAGTAGACTTGTACGGTGAGTCATCAATCTATACGTTAGAGTAGACTTGTACGGTGAGTCATCAATCTATACGTTAGAGTAGACTTGTACGGTGGGTCATCAATCTATACGTTCGACTAAACTTGTACGGTGAGCCATCAATCTATACATTAGAGTAGAGACTTGTACGGTAAGTCATCAATCTATACGTTAGAGTAGACATGTACGATAAGTCATCAATCTATACGTTAGAGTAGACTTGTACGGTGAGTCATCAATCTATACGTTAGAGTTGACTTGTACGGTGAGTCAACAATCTATACGTTAGAGTAGACTTGTACAATAAGTCATCAATCTATACGTTAGAGTAGACTTGTACGATAAGTCATCAATCTATACGTTAGACTAGACTTGTACGGTGAGTCATCAATCTATACGTTAGAGTAGACTTGTACAATAAGTCATCAATCTATACGTTAGAGTAGACTTGTACGATAAGTCATCAATCTATACGTTAGACTAGACTTGTACGGTGAGTCATCAATCTATACGTTAGAGTAGACTTGCAAGGTGAGCCATCAATTTATACGATAGAGTAGACTTGTACGATAAGTCATCAATCTATATGTTAGAGTAGACTGGTACGATAAGTGTGATGTGCCCATGGTTGCGCCTACTGAGTGCTGAAGAATGGTGTGAATCCAGGCACCTTGGCAAATGATTGTATTGAGCATGCCAATGACGTGCGACGACTTTTAGTATACACAAAGACCTTGTAGATATCTCCTGTCTTATAACGGGTGCAGTGTGTGACGGGTTTCCACATGACGTGCGTGTGACTGGTTATATGAAGTACCTATCCCTATAACTTACCGGAAAAGGGTAGCCACCTGCTGATACACCTCTTTAATTGTCCGTTGCTCTTTCTGGTAGGTGTGGAGAATCTCCAGGAAGTGCTTGTACACATCCGGACTCTGTCCAAACCTGGTTTTTATCTTGTTAACGTAGTTTATGGCGCTGTTGAACTCGACGGGTGGTGCAAGCTCACTGTGTGGCAGCGGTTGAGGGTGCTGAGGCGCCACCATACCACCCCCCACGGGACGTCCTGTGCACATGATCGTAAGTATTAGACATGTCTCAAAGGGGTATACAACATTTCACAGTGAGTTTACGGCGTCTTAGAAGGAGTATACGACACGTCTCAATGAATATACGACATGTCTTTTCAGTAACTATATGATAAGTCTCATCGAGTATTCTGCTTGTCGCAGTGATTTTACGACATGCCTCACTAAAAACACTCATCTCAGCTAATATACGACATGTCTCGGTAACTATACGACATGCATAGTGAGCATACGACATGTCTTAATACACACACGGCCTGCAGCTGGTCGTAAACATAATCACAAGTATTGCGGCGTGTACTAAGTGGAGTACACATACGGATCATGCACAGGCTGTAGAGCAGATGATTGCACATCTATAGCGTACAGATGTGAGAGTCCATGAAATAAAATGCTGGCGTCAGACCATCCCGCATTTTTTACGACACCTTACACTTACTTTCTGCCCACTACGCCTATAGTATATAAAACAGCAACCTGATCCTGTATACACAGAACATGTAATGCGTAGCATCCAATATATAAAACAGCAAGCTGGCCACAAGGATATACATGAGCACTATAATGATTAAGCAGACATTCGAAACTACCCCCCCCACACCACCACCCCCCAACAGCTGCCACATGAAACGGATCCACCAATACAATCGCCCGTTGTGGAATGCAAAGTACTCGTTGAACTACGCTGTATCTATGTACCCATTTTCTAGACACCCTGGGTGTGATATAGAAGAACAGTACATAAGCTATGCTTGGTAGGGCATGAAGGATTTCTTGAACTATTCATAGTAGAAGCACTACACTACCACTCGAATTCAACCTTTCCACCGAACATTAGAACATATCGAGCACTAAAACATAGAATCTAACGGCTGCAGAGCATATATTTATATACATCATACGTACATGAAATACATCATATATCATATATATATATATATATATATATATATATATATATATGTATAT
>NW_014040260.1:50165-56098 GCF_001186125.1 Sphaeroforma arctica JP610 | reverse complement strand
GTATATGAACTACATCATATACATGTATCCAAAACATATCATATATACGTATATGAAATACATCACATATACGCTTACGAAGCTGACCTTGCGAGTGTGCGTGTGCTCCGCCCAAGTGTACCGCACTTCCCTGCGCCTGCTGAGCCGCGGGCGTGCCTTTGTCTGCTGACCCATGGCCTCGTTGTTGGGCTGGCTGTGGCGGACTATCGGTGTGCGGCGGTCCCTGCAGAAGGAAACAGGCGTGTGTATTGGGTGAATTAGCATGGTATGGGCAGCGTCTATCTGCGAGGGTTGTGTAGTGGGGTATGCCAATTCGCGCGATATGTGTATAAATATATATATATAGCCTCGAAGAAACCGGATCCCTTGTAATATGTGCATTCACAAACTCAGCCATACCAAATTTTAAATAAGACTTGACTTACTAAGCTTGACGTATATTATTGCAAACGTTTTACTATCGCTCTTTCAAAAGAGTGTCCACCATGTACTTAAGCCAGATTGGAACCAACAAACTGAGTCTCTTACAGTAGGTGTATAGATAGCTACATGCCATCAAGTGTATCTGGTGTGATAGCTGAGGTGACCGCTCCACTACTGCTACTGTTGCTGTTGCAGTTGTGTTTTGGAATACTACTGAAACTCATTCAACCAATATCTGCTGCTGTTGTTGTTGTGTGTATAATGTTGCCAATACATAAATCAGGCCGGCGTCTGTAATCGCGTGCATAAGCCATCAACTGAGGTTCTTGCCATATACACGATACACGTGAGAGTGATCTACCTTACGGGCGATCACCCGATTACTGCTGCTGTTGTTGTTGCTGTTAATATGTTCGGTGACATAACGAAAACTCTATCTAACCAGTACATAAAAACAACAGACGTCGACTTAGAACTAGAACGAACGAGGTGAGCTTCCTATCATGTGTCACATACATGCACACGTGTGCGTAGGACCTACTTGCTGAGGGGGACCACCCAGCTGCTGTTGTTGCTGCTGCTGTGGATGGTGTGACATCGGTGGTTGCGACTGTGGTTGTGGTAGCGCACTTCCCGGTGCCTGATTCTGATTGGCCGAGGGCATGGGCGGCCGATTGCGCGGGTGGTAATCCGGGATTCCTATCGGCTGAGAATTTAACGTCACCGACGGAGGGCCGTAGCTCTGACCGGGGGCGTAGTCTATCTTGTAACCTAACAAAGGCAATTCCACAAACTAGTGTTATTTGGCCTTTTTTTTTTTGGTATAGTTTGGCTATAGATTGACGGTCTTTTTTGGTATGGTTTAGCTTTAATTGCCATTATTCGGCACTATTCGTCTGTTCATTCGAACTTTCTGTAGCAGAAAAGAATGTACACAGTTTTTGTTCCCGATACTATCACATCATTGATATAAGAATTCAGATACACAAAACATACTGAAAGGCCATACGCACATGAACTACATGCACTGAATACACTGAGACCATATACACGTCTACCCACACTAACGTCACATACACACGTCTAACCACACTAACGTCCCATACATCTACAAGAACAAGAACCAATCTGCGTGCGAGGATTTATTGCACGAGATGACGTGAGCATCACTACACTAACGTTTTTAACGTCACATACACCCCGTCTACTTGAACAAGAACCAATCTGCGTGCGAGGATTTATCGCACGAGATGATGTGAGCATCGTTTGCACATGCTTACCTGGAGGTAGGAAGGTATTGAAGCCCTTCACCAACTCGGGATGGCCCTCAAACAAGCTCGACACACGGCCAATAACACCTGGCGTGTCAATGCCCTATGTATTCCAGCAAACAAAAAATATATTATAAAGAAGATATTGAACAACTAATGTCAATGAGACAATAATAATATATTATACTGAACAACTGCTGTCAATGAGACATAATATTATAGTATAAAGAAGAAATTGAACAACTAATGTCAATGAGACAATAATAATATATTATAACAAAGAAATTGAACAACTAATGTCAATGAGACAGTAAGAATAACATTGATAATAACGCCATGAGTGTGTATGTGGGTGCGTAGACTTGTAAGTAGGTCGTGCGACAGTGATGGTGATACACTGCAGCACGGCTATCATGGCAGTTCATGAATTCACGAGATATGTACATACGACTAATATTAAGCGGAACCCCTCAGATGCAAGGTGTGTGCGAAAATGTGTGTACTTATCGACAAGCACATATATATATATATATATATATATATATATAAGTTCAGGTGAAGATCATGTCCTCCTGCCATAGCAATATAAGCGGGGAATGAATGATACATAGGATGGACTTTTTGACATGCAGCACTTGTCTAATTTACTTGCGGAGCGCGACTACACATAAAAATAAACGTATCGAATGCAGATACACACACCATGATAACATTAGCAGTAAACATAAAATAACCCTATAGTATGCAGATACATACATCGCAGTAACGCTGTTGCATCAATAACTCCATACACACATGACGCGAAAACGGCACACAGCCGGTTAACATGGTATTAATCCTGATGTTCGTTTTTAAAGAACGAAGCATGAACGATTATAATAGCCATGTCGTGGTAACATTGCAAGCGGAGACAAATCTCTGACACTCGCACAGACGTTGTCACTAACTAGCCCACACAGTACACACACAGATTGAGATCACATACCTGAGATTTGAACTCCTTCATGATATCTAGAAACTGATTGTACACGTGCAGGTTATCACCGAACTGTATCTTGACACGATCCAGATACGAAATGGCGTCCTCCACCTTCAATCGCTGCTGTGTGGCCTGGGGCGGATGCTGTTGTTGCTGTTGTTGTTGTTGTTGTTGTTGCTGCTGCTGTTGTTGTTGCTGCTGTTGTTGTTGTTGTTGTTGCTGTTGTTGTTGTTGTTGCTGTTGCTGCTGCTGTTGCTGTTGTTGGTGGTGATGTTGTTGCTGCTGCTGCTGTTTTTGTTGTGGGTGCTGTTTTTGTTGTGGGTGCTGTTTTTGTTGTGGGTGCTGTTGGGATCTCGGTTGGTTGCTAGGCTGTGGTGGTCGGTGCATAGCTAGTGGTCGTGGCGGCATGCCCTGTACGTTCGGGTGCCCACCGGGTCCTAGGTGAAATACAAGATAGTGTATGTTCAGTGCACTCTATAGTAGAGTGTGTGCTCGGTATATTTCATAATATAGTGTAAGTCTGGAATATTATATACTAGAGTGTATGTGATATGTTACAGCGTATTTTTGGCATATTTCATATTATAGTGTATGTTTGGAATATTACATATTTTTGTGCATGTTTGGTATATTTATATTGTAGTGTAAGTTTAGTAAACTTCATATAGCATCAAGTCCATGTATTGATTGCCCAGTTCGTAGGCATCTATGGATGATACCATGCACTACATTACTACTACATGATACTTCAGCATCAAACTCATTCGATGTGTTTGTATGAGATATCGATTACCACACAGTGGACAGTAACGCTATGTAGAACAAAAGAGAACACTTACCACCACACACCCACAACCATGCAGGCGTGTACAAGGTTGACTCTATGCTTTACCATCGCCCCCTTCTATCGACGTAGCCCATGCCCAAACAACTAACACACCACAGTCCAAAGATCATTGTGGACCACATACTTCTTCACACTTGTACATCTACACACATACACGCACACACCAACACACACTTACTCGTGCTTCACGAAACCAGGCTATATGCACTCGTCCACCAACACACAAACACACACACCGTAAGGCGCAGTACCCTGGGCCTGGGCCTGCGGTTGGTTCTGCGCTCCCCCAACCTGTCTGGGTGCCACATTGACATTCTGAAGCGGTCGCTCTGTGTGGTGATGCAGAGGCGGCCCTCGCACTTCTCCCTCGGGCCCACTCTGAGACCCCCCAGAAGGCCCGTGTTGCAGCATGGATTTGCCCCCCATGGTTGGCCCCATGTTGGGGCCTGCGCCTGCACCGGGGCCGGGGCTACCTTTCTTCACCATATTGGGCTGCAAGTATGAGATGTACACGTGGGTTGTGAGTGGTGTATATTGGGATGTGTGTATAAGAGTTGTAAGCTTGCGATGTAAGACATAGATTAATGCGATGTAAGACATAGATTAATGCGATGTAAGGCATAGGTTAAATGGGTTGCGAGGAAATGCGTGCTTGCTGAGTGGTTTCTTGTGCCGTTGAGTAGGCGTATGATGATTTAAACCGTTCTGTGGCAGTTTACATACCCATTTTAACATGTGTGTGTGTGCGTTTGTAAGGGTAAGGAATGTGGGCATGGCTTGGAGTTGTTGCGTGCTGATGTGCGTGTTAGTTAAAACGTTTGTGTGCGGGTCGTTCGCAGGAATGGACTGTGAGTGATGATGAGTATGGGGTATATACTGTGGTAGTATGCGTGCAACTTTTAAGCGTGTGTGTGTAGTTGCAATAATCTGTGATGTGAGAAATGAATCTACGATGTTCTGTGGTAGTCGAAGTGAATAGCTCGAAATGTGTGTGTTTGTGTATCGATGTATAGGGATGGACTATGGATGATGAGTTATAACTATTACGTAGTGATGTGCACGCTTTTTATCTTTTTATAAAGCGAGTTTACGTTAGCGTGTATCTGTGGATTGCGAGTGATGAGTGTAAGGTGTTGTGTGGTATTATAAGCACTGATTGTGAAGTGGTGCATGTGTTGGTGTATAGTTTGTTATGCACTGTGAACAATGAGTTTAAGTTGTACTATAATGACATGCGTGTTTACGATAAAGTGTGTGTGTGCATCGTTGTGTATGTGTGGGCTGTCAGTATTGAATTGAACTTGCTCGGTGATAGTATGCGTTCGTGAGTTGCGGAGTCTCTGTGTCGGTGTATAGGTATGGGAGGTAATTTCTGAGTTTAAGACATCCTGTGATAGTACGTGTGCTTGTGATTAAGTGTGTGTATGTGTCAGTGCATACGTACGAAATGTGGGTGATAAGTCTACGGTACTGTGTGATGATTTGCGTGCTTGTGCTAATGTGTGTGCAACTGTCAAGTGTTAATTGGGTGTCGCCGTGTGTAGTGGTGCACCGGGTGTCATTTGAAAGTTGGGAACGAAAGATTCGGTAGTGCAGGAATGTATCTCCAAACAGAATGGAGAATACATGTATATAGATCGAAACAAAATCACGCTCGCATACATATGCTATATCACGAACGTAAATGATGCAGAATAAGTCGAAAACAACGACCTACCACAAATCAGCAAGCATTCTACATAACAAAACAAAACAAAAATGCATCAAACATATAGGACGATACTTGCAAATTTGACCAACCAAGACATCGTGCCATAATTTGTAAGAACTATGCATAGTCTGAAATTTCCATTGGGTAGTGTGATGTGATTGAGTTGCAATTCGAGTTCACAACCAGAACCTACCACAGTACAAGGATGCGTAAACACATCAAACACACTCGATGCAAAACTATATATATGTATATATATATATATATATATATATATATATATATATGTGTGTGTGTGTGTGTGTGTGTGTGTGTGTGTGTGTGTGTGTGTGTGTGTATGTGTATATATATAGGTGTGTATGTACGTGTGTGTGTATGTATATATTAGATATATATATATATATAATATCTGTTTCTCACCATAAATTCCGCATTCAGAACCAGCACTGTTTGTAAGCTTGTTGTTAAAAAAAAACGACTTTAAAGCTGATAAAACTCAATAACGTTACTATATGCCCACCACGACAGTATTTTATAATGTATTCAATGCATAACCGATTTATATAAGTACACCCACGTGAGGAATTTTCTGATATTCACTGTTGTGTATGCGAAGGTCTCCTAATATAGAACACTCAACACCGTACACCTTTACAATACACGAGCAAGACAACCGTTCACAAGCAAACAACGCACGAACAA
>NW_014040260.1:46956-49216 GCF_001186125.1 Sphaeroforma arctica JP610 | reverse complement strand
TAAGTACTTACGTGTGGGGGATTGCCTGGGATTGATTGTTGTGGATACGATGGTCTCATGACGTGCACACTGTTTTTAATTTAATGTGATGTCGCATATGTGTGTGTGTGTGTGTGTGTGTGTGTGTGTGTGTGTGCGTATGTGTGTGTATGTATATATGTAGTGCTCAACCTCAGCCTTGCCCAAAGCAGGTGGGGCTGTCAAAGCCTCGAAAGATACTGTGTAAGTATACTATACTATATGATTAGAAGCGTGGCATATACTGTTGATTATTACTATGCATGTGAATCGTACACGTTATGTGTATGTAGCACGAGAATGCCGTCGGGCTAACTAGGCTTAGCCTGGCCACATGAATAAGAATGACTTATTTGTCGGAAGTTTGCCAGGTTTTCTATGAGAATATCGATTACCCCCACCACTATACCCCTAGAATCGGGATTTGCAATATTTAGTTGTTTTTGGCGGTGCTTTGGCGAGTTCCAAAAACGACAATTGAATCTCTCAACAAAAAAAAATAGTGTCCATCAGATATCCTGCTTTTCAGATCCATACTTTGAATCTCAATATATACTTCAAATCCTCTAAAATATTTTAAATACCAATATGTGTTTCAAAAAATACTATTTCAAATCCTATATTATAATATCTCGAAAAGTTCTTTGGATTTTTAGTGGTGGGTCACTGCTGGCCCCTGGTGGGGTCTGAGGATTTGGAAAAAAGCAAAATCCCTGCTGAATATTGTACAATAAATAAACACCGCCGTCATTCATATCATATGGGTGAGGGGTGGTAAATATAACAACTAGTAAATATAGTGTGCGAACTTTGCGGTTGAATGTGTATTTACAAGCCCAAGCCCCAAAGCCCAAGAAGGTGTAAATACGTACGGGTGTATGTATTTATGTACCTTTTTACAGTGATGGGCCTGTGGTGCCATGGTGTGCCCTGTGGGCCTGTGGGGGTATTTTAAATGCACAAAGGGGTCGGCCAGTCGGGGACTCGGAGGCGGGGGCCGGGGCCGGGTAGAGGATCTGTTTTTTTAGGGGCGTTGTGAGAATCATGACTCATTGATGCATCATGAAACCACTCTGAAATCATTATTGTCTTCTTTGCCTCTTTTGGGACTTTGGGTTGAGAGTTCAGGGTTTCAGATTGCTCCTGAGCTCCTCCGTTTTTGACTCGCGTGAATATAAGTGAATAAATGCAGCAGATCGACAGCAGATACATGCTCCCTGCAATTAATACCTATGCAGACGAAGAGGCTATATAACAATAACTATCTGAACCGTAGTTGGAAGCACACGCGTACACGGAGATTGGTGGCTTGTATACCTGATTAACTGATGTGTGGTTTATTCTAGTATATATCTTGACTTTTGTAAACTTGGATCGAGCTCCTTCACCATGTGTATCATATGTAGCATATGCACGGTGGAAGTTTTTTCGACGAAAAGCGGTCCGCTTTGTGTCTATTAAAAATATCTGTCGTAGATACATTGACCGTGATTGTTTGTAGGAACGCAATAAAACTTCACTACAAAGCACTTTTTCAAAACTATAAATACTGGGGTGTGTTTTCAGGTCTCTTGCTAGGGGGGTGCATTTATATCTATTTAAAATTTCTTGCGAGCACATACTATATTGGTATCAGTTCGCCATTTTCGGCTATGTACATCTACACGATACACGATGTTCTTCCATCATGTATTTACACGGTGTAGAATTTTTTGTGCTTCAGTTGTCGAGGGTGCACCGCCAAGTATGCAGAACCAATTACTCTAGACGCACTGAAAGCAAGCCCATATAAAACCCCGCTAACATCGTCCTCCGCCACGACAATTAGGACTGCATAAAACGTTGAACTTATTCTTACTACTTCGGAAATCTATAATTGCGGACTGCAAAATCTAGGTAAGGTACCATAACTGCAGGTCAATACATATATTTACATCTTGGGAAGGTAGCATGTATGTATGTGTGTATATGTCTATATTTATATATATTTATACATATATATATATATGTGTGTGTGTGTGTGTGTGTGTGTGTGTTTATTCACACAGATACACTCACACAGAGAGTGCGCACACACAAAACTCACACACAATATATGTATATATATATAAATATATATTTGTGTATATGTTTATATATAAATATATATATATATATATATATATATTGTGTATATTTTATATATATATATATATATATGTGTGTATATATATATATATATTGTGTGTGTGTGTGTATATAT
>NW_014040260.1:20310-36779 GCF_001186125.1 Sphaeroforma arctica JP610 | reverse complement strand
GTGTGTGTGTGTGTGTGTGTGTGTGTGTGTGTGTGTGTGTGTGTGTGTAATATATATACATACACATATATATATATATATATATATATATATATATATATATATATATAACAACGACGTTGATGAGAGTTTGAAGTCCACAGCGTGTAAAGGGGTGGAGAAAACAATCGAATACGAACTGTGGAGTATCGAGACAGATACCCCGAGCAAGACTAAGCCAAAAACGAGGTGTGTGTGTTTGGCGTTTTTGAAAGTCAATGGCGTTTTAGCAAAACTTGTACGCGAATCAGATGTGCGTTGGAAAGAAGTCTTCAGTGAATTGAAGTGCGCTGGCTCTGATGGAGAAGTGTTGGTACTGCATTTCATCTTCTAGTGGTCACAGCAGATAGCTATATCCGTCCCCTCTGGAGGAATATGGCGGTTGTAGAATAAATACTACTAATAAATATGTGATGGGCACGGCGTGCATCGGCACTGAAATAGCAAGGGTAAAAATGACAATACACCCATTTTACCTAAATGCACTTCACCATAGTGTACATGAATCTCAAGATGTTCAGATACAAATACATGTAAATTGATCCGCGATTTATGTTTACGACTAACCGAATTGACTCTAGTGTGGCGAATTGAAATAGCAGCAAAAATAGCTGTATTGAATAGTATCCGTTATAAAACCCTCCAGCATTTGTGTAGGATTGCAGTTGCTAATTGTATATTTAATACACTCATGTTCAGTTGATCTCGATATACACTGTCACTGTCTTTAAGCGGTCCATAACTTGTAGGACTTTGTGTACATTGGCCAGGCACGTGTAGTCCTTCGGAACGCAAGTGTGTTTGGTAGATTGCGACCTTGGTTGAATGGAATTTTATTTTATTTTATTGATATATTGCCTACCTGACCTACAATCTGCGCAAGAACTGTATGTCTGTCAGCTTGACGCTATTTGAGTAATTCGATGATCAATGCTGTAGTGTCAATAGCAGGAATTAACTATCAGTAATATGGACCGGGGAGGAAGTACCCAAATTCTTATCAAATTTCTCATTGTCGGTGTAACATTCTTCTCCTCGCTCTACGCACCGCTCTGTATGTTCACACGCGTGGCCTTTGCAGGATTTGTATCAGTATGTTGTGCACTTGTATATACCTTTGCAAACGCTTCCTACCGGCGCTGTCTCACTTCACTTTAACTATCCAATCGCTTCTTCTCGATCTCCATCTCGGCAGCTGCCTGTGCATTCAGTGCGACCTGTCTGCGCTACTCTGTCGCCTCCCTGAGTACCATCGAGTATTTTTGCTTGAGTGCTCCCTGTTTGGCTGATTCTTAACTTCGTCGCATTGATCTTCTCACTCTGTTGCTGGACATATTGGCCATGTAGAACTTACTCTGTTCATTAATATGGATCAGAGGGTATCGCTTGTGTTGTTGACATATGAAGCCACACTCACGTAGGTGCATGAATTCGCTACGGCCTTGTTACATATATGGGGCTGGAGAAAATGTGCTATCGGAAGTTTACTTCGTGAGTTAGTATCCTAATTGGTAGCGGCGATATTGTCAAGATCTGTAGCTATATTACCCGATCGCATTTTTTATTGTGTATTCTGGTAGGCAGATATAGATTTTTTGGATTTTACGGTCCGCTGCCAAACTTGCCCTTGCATACCGCGGCTCCCGACCAAACATCTCTATACAAGTCTAGACACCATCTCAGAGAATATCAAAATGAACCAAATTGTTCCGTTGCGATCGGGATACGTGTGCACAAATTCGTTTAGTGGAGCTGAAGTGATCGAAAGCCTTGGAATTGATGGCAACGTGACAAATTGGATGGTCCATTCTGAGTCAGTATTTCAACTGGATTCATTCTTGCAAGACGAGTGCATTGCCGAATAGTTAAGACCTTCAAGACCAGTCGTAGTCAAATGGGTTAGATAAAAGCAATCAAAATCAAGGAATAGTAATATCATCTATGTACCCGCCACTGTGAAGCATACCCGAACGTGATGACTTTTCCTCTACAGAAAAGAAGATAGGTACTGCCAGCATTTGATTTCCAAAATCTTGACAGATGCACATATTCGTTGCCCAAAGTATATTTCGATCGTATACTTTAGATACTATGAGACGACAGTCTATTCAGGTTGAACACTGTAGTTCGGACATCCGAATCGGACTGCCCAGGTCGATTACTGCAAGGCAAACAACAAAGCTACCCGAATGGAATATCGTTCGCCCAGATCCCTGTCATGAAATCTTCATCGATGCAACCATCAAAATTCAGGGAGTAGTCGGACCTCAGAGATCCTCGATCCGGAGTCGAGCTACTTGTACACTACGTAGTCGAAGTATCGAACTTCTCACTCGTTTCACCCGTTGTTAATTTGGTGTACGCTCTATACAGGGTCTATCTACTGGGACCAGGCACTATCTGTAGGATTAGAATCTTAATCGTCTACCTCGGTTAGCAGTTCAATCCTCAACAAATAGTTTCTAAGTTGACAATGAAGTTAGGTTGCAAACTGGCCTCGCTATCATTGATGCTACACGAAGCTCCTTCACCCATGTAACACTGGCTGAAGAAAACGGACAATTTTACCTCTCGATAAACTGGTAACTCCAAACAATCAGTGAATATATAAATACACCAACTGCCGCTTTGTGAAGTATTTCGATGCACTGATATATCAGTAATTGTAAAACTTGTTTTGCTGAGTTTGAACAGTCTTGAATGTTAATCATGGATTGTGTGCTCGTATATTAGAGTAATAGACTAGCATCGAACTGTGAGAGGATCCTCGTATACTGTGCCCACCTACCCTTATTGGTGCTACACATATACGTTTCTTCATCTCTGACATGGTTGCTCATGGTGTGCTATCACTAATCAATCAACAGTTTACTGATATGCCTCTTGTGCAGAAATTATTTTTTGAGTTGCGTCGCAGAATACTTTATACGGTTAAGTATATTATCGTCCAGAGAGTTTTCCCAATGAGTACTCTAGCTTCCAGAACAGTCTATTCTGTGGCTTACTGTTTGGTAACAAAGCACCCTTGTGTTCCATAACAAACACCAATACGATTGCGTAGGCACAAACCGTCACAAACATACCTGATTTGTTGCTGAGACTCAGGGTCTGCACTTTAACAGGTCTACGATGATTTTTGGATACAAGTTGAAATTGATAATCATGTCCGTGCAAACGAAGACACATCGCCACTAAACGTAGACAAATCGCCATGACAGCTGCTACTATTTGAAAGAGTATTATCTACCGTAATAGGGATCAACGTGAATCTATGAGAGGCTACTTTCTCCAATGCCCTGGGGTGGATAGCATCTGCATGACCGGCGTGATCCATTGGAGAGAAAAATCCTGACACCCTGTCCTTGACACACTGCCGAACTCCTCACATTTTCTCGTGTAGTAAACATATGGGCAGGGGCAACCTTGCATAGCTTACATACGAGCGCTCGCCTGTTGTTGAACTTTAATGCCAAAAAAATGTGGTTCCCTGGCAATAATTCCACTATACGGATACCACGCATGAAGCCGATAAAGCACCGTGTTTCTCTCATCAGGCCTTGATACGAGTGTTAGTGGTTGAGGAAATTTGCAATTTTATGGATGTTGTTTGGAATGAGATTGCAGTTGATTTCTTTGATGGGCTGAATTATACATATTTAGCTATCCGCACTTTTTTTTGTGCAACCTACATGGGCGTGAATAAAAATATCTTTGTACAGACCATTTATATATGAAGACTTATGGTAGTAGCGGTTACGATTGGTTGAATTGTCTCGGCAGCACAGCATGTAGAATGTACAGACTGTCGGGATAACCACGACCGTAATATTTGTACCAGTTTGTCAATATTCGTGCATCAACAGGTTTTTACAGTGATCACATACAATTTCGTGACTTAAACATATGAGAGTGGACGATCCTTCGATCGCCAAAATAGTCCTTCTCTTTTACTCCTACCTTAGTTCAGTCGAGACTTTCTTTTGAGGATGGCTACCGAAACACTGATGGCAATTACAACGATCATACATGCCAGAATCTAACAATAATCAGACTAATAGCAGTTACCAAATGCACACAATACTTGCAACAGAACAAAATTGTCTACCCCCAGCTGCTGCATATGTAAATTATCCGGTTGTCATTCCATTAACTACCATAAAAGGGTCGCGGCTGCAACTATAAATATATGCGCGCAAATATCCGTCCCTTACCATCGACTTCGGGGGTATTTATGCGGTTTAGTTGTCAAAGCTTATTATGAGGATTGAGTGGTAAAAGACTGTGCCGATACAGTCACTCTCCCAGCAATGAGAAGTAGAGTCTTCACAGTGGCTCTTAAATTTACGATCGTTTATGTACCAGCGATATATAGTACGATTTTGGGGCAATGACCGGGCATCAAGTAAAACCCAATCACTGTCAGAACTGCAGTTAATCTAAAGCGGAATGGAATGCTCGCTTTATTTTGAATAGCGTAGGTACTTCCTGTGCGACGAGCTGAATAGCGCAGGATTGCCAACCTTTATTCATCCGACTTGGACCATCTGTGTGAAAACTTTGAATCATGCATTCTACATTTTAATTTACCAGGTACCTAGTTAATGTTTTTGCACCTCGTTTTAAATCACGCTATTTAACTACCAGCTTATATATTCCGCTGCATATACAACGTTTTATGAAATCGTAAAATATAGCCACAAAGCGATTTGGACTAGCTAACGAGACGCCGCAACATCACAGCAACATAATGAAGATGTTGCTTCGTAGATTTGAACACGTTATTGGTGAGCTTAAAGTTGACTCTATTGTTTAAAACATTGGACAAATCTTTTATACTTTTGAATGTATCTTACATTGTGTTGATACGAACAAATGCACGGAATGGCAAGACTGTGGATGATGATACTTTCGATGAATGGAACTTTTTAGATAACATTGGTTGGAAAAGGTTTCACGACAGCCCGAACGCATAAAAAACATAGAGCGACCTGTAAAAGAACAGATACTCCGCTGACAAACTGCGTTGCCCCTTGTGAGTATTGCTGCCGGACTATGCCGCCAGTAGAACAATAGCAATACGACCGCTCATTCATAAGCACGGCGATCCCGTGAACGTATAACTTAATCGCTTTTAACCGTCAGCCGCTTTTTCACCTCGATTCGAGAATATTCCTTACATTCACAACTGCATAAGGAAAGTTATTCCAGCCCTGTTACATATGGGAGAGGTTGGAGGATGACTACTACAATATGCAGCATTATATACGCCTCACAATTTATATATTTATAACTTTTAAATTTTCCGATCTTGATGATATCATAAGTCGAAAAAAAACTGTCCGTAAACTTCTACTGGCGGCCCTGGGTAGTCGTTGGATTGGGCATTCCTCTTCGTGTGCATCTGTCTGGATGTGGATACCCTCGTGCGTCTGAAATGCCAACTCGTCATACTATTAACTTGGCGGTTATCTTCATGTGCCGCGAGGAAATAATTAACCCATTTATCGTTGTACTCACTGTGCTCTGTAGCTCGAAAATGTATTTATACCTGTAACATACATTGGCGCGTATTTGAATTTACACTTGTTGTCTGCCCGTATGCACTTGAAAAGATAGTCATCAGCGACCGTGTTCTACCTTTATAAAAGTCTTAATACTCGCAATATTCAATACATGTATACTGCACTGTTCCTGTAGTTGTATTTGTAAGTGTTCCATATTATTAGGTGTATCAGTGAATAAATATATAATTCATTACATATTTTTGATTCACCTACATGCTGGAACAGGAGGTAATCTTTTTTAAACAACCTCGTGAAGTTGCATATCTAAATCCTCCCGGTGTATGCTTTTTCGTGCCGTCCATGAATCCTGTGCGGCGAGAGCCAGATTCTTCGTCACCACTAGTATATCTTGAACCTACAGGTAGACATTGCACATATACTCACTTGACAGAGCGACGTACGATTAATCTTCCAATGCATATATGGCAATAATATCGAATGACTAGTAAGAAAGTAAGTCGAAGAATTTGTTTCTTTCCAAAAATCGCTAAGAAATACTCCGAAGGTCTTTATAGAATCATCTGCTGCTGGATACCTTTTGCGCCCTATACTTATCCACAATGAATTCAATCACAGAAAATGCATTTCATCGCCACAGTGTATGCCATTAGTTCATCACATTGATGAAGTTTTGACCAACTGACAGTGCTCTTCGCGCAGCTCCGAGGCGGTTGTGTCGGATGGTCGATTGCAACACCAGACATTTGCCTCTGTGGAACGAATTGTAAGTAGCTTCGCAATTTGTTCTCGGATAGAGAACATATGTAGACTAATGTTGGATCAAGACTTATAAGGGTGTCCACGACCGCTATATCCTCGCTGAGAAGTAATGACGTAATACTTAGTTATTTACTAATACCTTTCATAGGCGGTGATGTATACATTTAGCCGTCATCAGATTCGCCCTTTCATACCACCATTATCGATTATTATTACTACCAAGCTTTTGGAATATCATCTTTCTATCGTCAAGTTGTATTAATCAGGGTGACTACCGTACTAATCCGTATCTATAAGGAATTACGCTTAAATTCAAAAAGAAGTGTAGCGTCAGTCCTCGGTAGTGAGCCATAGATCAGGGGATTGTGAACGGGAATGTTTGTCTACATAGTTCCGCTTTCATCACTCACTACTTCGGCATATGTTTATTTCGGGTGTGTGTCAGCAAAAAAAGGCTACATTGAAACTATACTTCAATCATGATTGTCGTCAGCACCATAAAATAATTATGAAATTATGTTTTGTGGTAAGTAAATCATCATATCTGTACGTTCCGAAAATACTTCTAAACTCATCCACAAGAGGCGGACGAAAAAACGTAGCTACCCGAACGGGACAGCGACTATGAATTGCCTCCCAGTGACCATATGATATAACCCCAGACCATCATATATTGCTTCAATTGACAATCATTGTATCTCAATAACGCATATATTGTATACTCCGAAGTCGTATTGGCATCTGTCTAACACGAAGTATCAATGGTAAATTCAGTATTCGGTCTAACAGCTTCAATACAGTTCTCAGAATAGTGAGATATTGCGCGGGGCATTAAATAGTATTCATATTAGTTTGGTTTCTAATGTTGTATGGGTGTAAACCTTTCACGTCTGTTAATGAATGTCTTGTTTGTGTGTCGGTGTTACAGTTATCGAGGGCATCGCCATTGCTATGTCATACAACCGAATAGTGTATCTACTATTTGTACTCACGAAAGCTGTTAGCTCTTCGTCTGTGATGTGTGGCATGCCCAATATCGTTGGAAGGAACATTATATTGAGAATCAAGTCAAACATTTGGTCAATATATATCGTGGAAACAAATAGCAAGCGAATGCAAAATATACCGGAAATCGAATACAAAATTGCTGATAAACGTGACTCCTCTTAACAAGTAATGATACAGCCTTCATAGGTACTTCTCAACTCGCGGAACGTCGAGCACCTTCTTAAATGTGAATTTATTTTATTTTATGGGCTGAATTATAAAAAAACAATACACGTAATATGGGTGTCTATATTTCGGTATGCGCATTACATTCCGAGCCCGTTGGAGACTGTACATAGGGTGACATATAATTTCACTCCTAGAGATTGCCAATTAAAAAACCCAAAACATCGTAACATTGTCCCCAATATTGTTTAGCCCGTGTTATCGGCAATGTGCTGTACAAGTAGTGGTATGATGATGGGGCTGAAGTGTCTACGAACAGGCCTGAATAAAGTTGAGCATTAGCTCGCCAACTTATATAAAAAAACCGGACCAAACTTTCTTTATGCGGTAAGTAGATAGGAATGCGGTACAAAACCACCATCGTCGACAGGTCTCCGAGCAAGTTACGCAATACTTCTGAGTCCAGAAGTGAGATTCAACGTCGTGATATGTACGCTGCGTGATACTATACCAGTAGATTGCGGTGCAAGCACAAGCCAAGGAACAACAATGTTATGGAATAGAAGTACCAAAACAAAATTACAAATACAGACAAATGCAGTTGAATTTGTCGAGCCGTGTTTGCCCAGCTGTGTGAAAAATAGTGTTTACAACCCCAACGGTGCAAAAAATACTTGAAAAGCAAAAATCGCAACGGCTTGTAAACTAAAAAGAGCCTGACATCGTGCAGTCGGGATCATGGTTTTTACACGTCATTAAATGTCGCAATTTTTGTAATGAATACCGATAACATAACCAAACAACGAACAATTGTATACGCCAGGACATACAACTAAAGCGTACTGTAACAAGCTGTATTTGTCTAGCTGTGTGAAACATCAGTGTTTACAATTCCAAAAATACGACAGAACACTTCAAAAGCGGATATTACTGCGTTTTGTAAACTAGAGAGAGAGAGAGAGATGATGACGTCGTACAATTGTAATCCTATTATCTGTGCGATAGAGGTCGCAACTACTGTAATGGATACCGACAGCATAGGGAGTAGATCAAACGAGAGAACGACGAACAGCTGTAAAGCGTACTGTAACCAAAGCAGTTGCACACCTCACTTCAAACACCAAGCTTACTTAAACAAATAAACGAACCTTACGATAATATTCTCGTGCAAGTGTTAAAACATCCCAGAAATTCGCGATCGACCTGCTAAAACCTGTCATGTTTGTTTTATCCATGGCTGGAATCTGATTGTACTTGTTCAGTTTAGCATAGCAGTTTGAAGCACAACCTGCTCAAGGTGCGCAGGTAAACCAACAGAAGCATATTCGGAACCCTGCTTCGCGGCTTAGAACCGTTGATATTGACACTAGTAGACTGGGAAGTCCTAAGTATTTATTTATATACATTGAACCAATTTTACAGCCTGGTGTATATGAAGTTTAGGTTCCTTGAGGATTCGTCCGATTGGCATGAAAACCTGCTTTCGTCGATTTAGATTCTTGTTATTGTTTTTAAGTCAAGTTAGATTACTGACACCGTTTATTTACTTGTCACTGTAATCAATACACAGTTACAATATCCCAACGTACTCTCGTTACAAGGGGAGACGCTGTACATTTATTCATTAATAGGTGAACCATAACTTTGTGTAATTGTCATGTGTCTAAAAATGATCAGGGTTTGCCAGAAACCCCGATCGGCTAGATTCTTGTTATTGTTTTGAAGTCAATTTAGATTACTGACACCGTTTATTTACTTGTCACTGTAGTCAATACACAGTTACAATATCCCAACGTACTCTCGTTACAAGGGGAGACGCTGTACATTTATTCATTAATAGGTGAACCATAACTTTGTGTAATTGTCATGTGTCTAAAAATGATCAGGGTTTGCCAGAACCCCCGATCGGCTAAAACTACGTTTAAACATTTAATCCCCAAAATAACCCTTCCTACTGGGAATTCTCTACTACGACCCCCGCAAGCTGAAGCTCGGTATGGGTGCCAGATTAAAGAGTGGACTGTATACCCGGTATATCAATAGGCCGATAGTTAACCTTCACGAACAAGAAGGATCCGCTGGCATCTACCCTCAGAGAGCTAAAGATTGGTTGACCTCAAGACGTTGCAAATGTTGCAGTCACCAAAAGCGCCATCGTTGGTGTGCGCCTTGCTTTGTCGGTTGGCGCGCCGTCCTTGGCGTTTTCGTGTAGGTACTAGCTTAGGATGAAGTAGCTTTCTTGGTAACTGTGACTCAATCTTATAGTCTACATTGTAAGTATAAATATAGTCCTGAACGTGTTTGTGTCCTGATTGAGTATCCCTCGTTCCGTTGTCGAGTGGTACGCTGTCTCTTCTCCGCTGGATGCGTTCCCGGTGAGAAGCAATCTGGAGATCCTGTGCGTTATCTACCGACTCGTGTGCCTGGGTCTCTACTTGCTGTGTGCATGGCTTTCGCTTCACCCTCGTTGGCGGAGCTCGCGGTGGATCTGATGTGCTGGCTATAGCGGTTGTTGTCGCAGGCTCTGCCGTGTGGGTGTCGTGGTCAATCCTTGTCTCCGAACTTCAATGCGTATAGTGGGACATGGGCGTCCGTAAGACTGTTTTATATGCCATGAGAAACTCTTGTCCTGTTCTCTCCGACGTCCATCGTATCCCAGGAGGCCGTGGTACCACCTGCCCTTGTTCAAAAATACTGCTCTTTGTCCACGTTCTGTCCGTTACTCACCACCGACTACTCCCCTATCACATTGTGTGCCATTCTAGAATCTGGAACTTTCTGTGGCTTGCGGTCAGTACGACACTTGTACTCTAACATACTCGTACCGTCATACACTGTGTTGTTGGTCACAGTTCGTTGTTCTATGTCGAGGCGCCATCTCATATCGTTGTTCTATTTCGATTCACGATCTCCTGTCGTGTTGTTTCCTGTCGGGTTGTCTCCTGTCGATCCCTCTCATATCAGGCATTGCACCTCCTTTCCCTTTCCATGGGTAGAAGTCTGACTGTGTTCTATTGTCTTGCAACGCACAAACATGTACTCCACCCTCTACTTAATCATTCCTTTATCATGCTTCCTCCGTCTAACGTCATGACATAACTACTTGTCTATAATTCATTAGCATGTTCATCTGAAAGACAAACATGTACTCTGTATGTTTTGCATATGCAATCAGTCCCTAATACCGTCACTTCACATTTACATATCGATGCACAAACTTTTGCATATTTCTTGTCATAAGTTAGCATCCCATCTCATATTGTGCATTCGTTACCCTTGATCATTCAATCAATGTATGATTTGTGTGTCGCACTTATTGTACTAAACCTATATATTAGCATAATACATAACTTACGATTGTATTGTTTTATCATCGGTGTTTCCGCCTGTTCATTTCCTTCATCCGTGTCGTTTTCATGTTCATACAAATTTAAAATCTGTAAGTTTCTTTTGCTCCAACGAGTGTCAACTACGAAGTGCATGGATTCTCTGATCATCAATCATGATTCAAGTACTGGTGCAGGGCTTCGAGATGTATTTAGTACGTGCCATATGTGTAGTGCTTCTCAAACATCATCTGGTGTGCACTTGTGGCTCAAATGAGAATTATCACATGAGACAATCCATTGCAATGATGACTGACCGCAGCATGTATGCGTGATTGGATGAGTCCATACTAATTGAATGTACAGCAGGTGTGGTACTGTAGCAGGTAAACATATAAGAATGATGCCTCTCCTTCGCGAAAAGTCGAATAGCGTCACTGCACGTCACTGCAACAAATTGGCTGCAAAAAAGGAAGTAATTGTATTTCATGTAATGCGAGAGAGCAGTATACAAGAATAATGAGAATTGGTTTAAAATTATCTGATGTATAAATTCTCCGAGCATTACTTATGATTCAAGTACTGGTTGTGTATACGCATTTGGAGATTGCATTTTATAGTATGTACCATATGCGTTAGTGTTTCTTAAATTTTAATACCAATTTATTGTTCAAATGATAAAAATCAACTGGGACAGTCCGTTGCAATGGCTATTGGCCACAGCCCATGCAATCGTGACTAGCTGAGTGCACAACAATTGAATGTACAGCAGATGTAGTCAATCACAGCAAGCAGGTGCAATACTGTAGCAGACATGTATGTAAGAATGACGCCGCTCAGTCGCCAAAAGTCGGTTAACAACCCTGCAATATTTTGAAAAAGAATAGTACTGTTCAATGTTCATGTGAGAGGACCAGCCGTCTCTTTCCTCCTGTTATGTTATCGGAGTACGCTATCACATGTGTGGGCACACATATAATTCGAGACGTTCATAAACCTGTAGATCAGGCCAAAAAGATTGTAATTTTGCCACCCATAACTACCGCAATCTGAAGCATTGCCTGAAAAATCATATCCATCACCGATTAAATTCATTCGACACTTGCACATAATGCAATCATTTGGACAATGACCATAAAGCCGTATACTCAACCAATTTAGTAATTGAATTTGCCACCCTGCGAAAGTGTCATCCTCCCTCATACAGTATGTACTTTCGGGAGCAAATATCAGACCCAAGAAAGCCATACAGACTACCATTTTTATCACAGCCCACACACGAATAGTCGGGATGATAAAAGATAGAGAATATGGCATGATAAGCACTAGAGGATCAGCCGGAGTTTCAAGTGAACTCTTCCATAGACGGTTCTAGCCCGAGCACACTGTCAGGGAAAAATATGGCGTGGGGGCGGGTTTGCCAATCGTAATCGTTTTTGAGGGTGATTCGGATAAGTACGCAAGTACATATCGTATAAGTTGATTCCAACCATCGGAAGGTATCAGAGAGATTATTCAAGCCGAACTGTTGAATAACAGCTCCATAACAAAGCATGCGGATGCCATATGCTTCACGGTGACATTATGTTCGACGGATAGAAAATGAGCGACTTCGGTAGAAATCTCCTTTCCTCTCCAAGAATACACTGAGTGTAGAATTTCAGCGGTTGCTCAAACACCGGATGTGTATACCCAAACAACAATTCGAAACAGCAGATACAACCATCGTAGTACATGGGAACTAATTATTCAAACACCAGCAACTACGATACTGAATGCTCCCAGATGAAATTTCGATCTGTGATGGATCGCGGACCAAAACATTAACTTCACAATTAATTTCCAAACACCAATCCACAGGAAGTGCATCTGGTCCTAATATCCTAATAATCACCATATCGTAGGCATCATGGTATCTATTTTATTTTACAACCAAACATTTTCGAATGTGTCGAAATCTAAATATCCGTTGAGTATATAAATTAAAAAATCAATGAAGTTTCAATTCCGATGAAGCTAACCGGTGCAGCGCTTCACTAGTAATGAAGAGATACCCAGTTCGACTCTGGGCATTGGCTTTTTGATTTAGGTTTTGTTGTTTGTGCTGCTTTTCTAGAAACTAAATAAACTTTGGCATTGGCATTTTCACGCACGGGCACTTCGAGTCTCTCAGAATAACTATAGAATATGGAAACATATTAATGTTCATTTATTGCGAACACTCGATAATAAATGGGGTTTACCAGTATTACACCGTCAATTTTTGAGTACATGTTTCGGTTCTTTATGTTAAAAATACGGATTTCACTTGTGATTTTTTTTTAAAGAAAACCGAAGCTGACGTTTTGAATATTGGTTTTAGGATGTGATGCCGAACGTAGATTAAAAAAATTAAAAACCCTGCCGCGGGAAGCGGAGAGGGACTGAAAGCTTTGCGATAATGAAGAATACAATTTAAATTTTAAGGGGTTTCAATCCCATGGCAATCTTGATAATTCTGATTGGTATTTTATTTGGCCTAAACCCTTTCATTGGATTAGGAGCGTGACAGACAGAAAACCTTGATCAAAGTAATAGACTTGTTTTGTCTTGTTTAGACTTTAGAAGGCTATGTCTATTTACAGCTATATATTTATCCACTATTTACTCTTTCAGTGATATTCAAATGAGTAAATTTGCTCTTGTATCAACTTCAGAAAAAAATAGGTGTCGAAATTGAATGTAGTCGTAGTTTTTAAACTAAGCATAGTCCGATGAAGCTAACCGGTGCAGCGCTTCACTTGTAATGAAGAGATACCCAGTTCGATTCTGGGCATCGGCTTTTATTGCTTTTGAAGTTTGAGGAAGTTTAGTTTTCTATTTAGAACAAATGAACCAGATTTCACTTCATTTCCGAGATCATTACGACATTAGTGATTGAACTTCAGGATTCAAATTCAAGTGATGAGGTACAGAAAGTTAAATCGAATAAGAGACGTTGTTGCAATATATATGTTACTTATAATAATAAGTTGAACATCCGATGAAGCTATTTAACCGCTGTAGCGATTCACTCTAGTGATGAAGAGATAATCATAAAATTTATAAAATTACTATTTGAAAGTTGACTAACATCCGATGAAGCTAACCGGTGCAGCGCTTCACTAGTAATGAAGAGATACCCAGTTCGACTCTGGGCATTGGCTTTTAAAGAAATTTACACACTTGTTCGTGTTATATACAAAATGAGTTGATCAGGACATTTGTTTTATAAAGAAAAGGGATGAGAGCAGCAGGCTAATGTACGTTCATGTTTTAAAATATACACAAGTACAGTATATATAAAGTATCATGTATAAAGATAGCAATGCCATAGGACTGGTCAAAGGCAATATGATATAAAACTCGTTCAAGTGCGGAACTGAGGAGCAATCATCCACAGGCGCCTAAAACTTAAAGCTGGATGCTGATCGTATGTGCAATTGTCTCCGAAGGCTGACCACGATCAATTACGCTTTTTCTATATAGAAAATAGTCAACAACAGAGATTGTCGACAGAAGAGTATATAAAACCATATCTTACTTAAAAAAAGAGAGCCCTTGCCCAGAGTCGAACTGGATATCTCTTCATTACAAGTGAAGCGCTGCACCGGTTAGCTTCAAAGGAATATATTTGAAGATTGAAACTTATATATTAATATTAGCTACTTTTGTTTGTAAACCAAAAGGAGTCATATTTGTACTATATACTGCAGTATTACTGTATAACACAACAATGATTAAAAGGATAAGACAACACCACTTCTGCAGTCATGTGAATTGTACTAAGACTGATACTTGGGGAGGGAAGTTGAGTACAACGCCTGGTACGAAGTTTAAGTACACGCGAACCAACAAACTTAATGGTACTTGGGTCCACAATGTAAGATAATAGGAACGAAATACAAGATAGAAATAGAAGAAACTGAACTCCTGTGCACCACTCTTCCAGAATGAGTGCGGAGTAATTTGAGACCTTCCGTTTGCTAGTTTAGGTTGCTAGAATATTCCAGAAAGAAGATGCGTTGAACCTTATATGCACGCATAGTTGCGAAATGGAGAGATTATTTTATAAAGGTTTGTAGCGCATAAGCTTGCATGACTTGCATGTATCTTGTGACACCGCATAGTATCACCTTAATTAGACCTTGTGTGCAAACCAAAGTGTTTTTTTTTGGGATATTGAGCTACACAGTACGGGGCATACATGCAATGCTTGCAAGTAAATTTATGTGCGCGTAGAGGTAGTAAGATACAGGACAGTTTATACGCCGGAGAGCTCAAAATAAGACAAACATCTTTCTCATAGTCTGCTGTACTTACTATGGCATCACGTGTCAGCATATCAATCTGCGTGTTGTCAAGGCAACCATAAGTATTTGAATGAAGTGCAATGTTTACACTATTGCGACAAGACAATATGTTGGAATGAGCTGAGCACGATACTCTAGCCGTGGGAGGACGGTACTCAGCGTATGGCTCATGTCTATACTGCGAATAATGAGCTGATAGTTTCAAGGCTATCGTTGATGTGCATTATTTTAGGCTGAGTTTGCTTGACATATAGTAACTATGAGTATTCCGCACTACACACACATGAATTCGCATCCACCGGTATATAGTACGCTGGGACGGCTAGGACAGAATCCTTTGCCAAACTAAATCGTGGTTAGGCTAAATACGTCAAAGACTCTGCCAGAGCGGATCAAGCCGATATCGTACTAGTTTGGTTGATTGCGTCAGTTATCTTGAGAGAGGGCTTACCACGATGCTAGCACACCTAACAGAATAGCTTAGACTGCATAATACACGTACACGTTTACTTGCTCTCTTCGTATACATTTATTGGTTCTCTGCCTACACGCTTATTTGCCGTCTGCGTATACGTTTATCAGCTTTGGAACGCTTTTCCTGTACCAGTAGTAGGAGGTAAGAAGCCTAGCTCTAGACAGTACAGTATATAGGTGATCACTGTACCCGTCTTGGCGAACTGCAACGTTTATATCATGGGCGTATCATGAACTACACCTTGTATGTTATGGGCGTATCATGGACTAAAAGGCTTATGTAATCGGCGTATCAGGTGTACGCTCATCCATCGATTCCGATCTGATAGACTTCGTCGGTTCTGTGTAGTCGACATAGGGGATTGATATGATGTGATATGAGCGACTACACAAAAATCCCACAGGAACACCTTCATGGGCTGTGAATGTATGTGATAGATTGAGTGTAATATTGAATAGCTTCATAGGGTGTTCATGTATATATGATAGAGCGAGTGTAATAATACCCATGGGCTAAGATTGTGTATGTGATAGATTGAATAAAATATTAAATAGCTTCATAGGGTTTGCATATGCATGTGACTGAGTGTAGAATTAAATAGCTTCATAGGAAGTGCATTTGTATGTGATACAGTAAGTGTAATTATACCTTCATAGACTGTGAATGTGTATGTATTAGATTGAGTGTAATATTAAATAGCTTCATAGGATGTGCGTGTGCATGTGCTAGAGTGAGTGTAATAATACCTTCATGGACTGTGAATGTGTATGTGATAGATTGAGTGTAATATTGAATAGCTTCATAGGATGTGCATGTGCATGTGATAGAGTGAGTGTAATAA
>NW_014040260.1:15797-17423 GCF_001186125.1 Sphaeroforma arctica JP610 | reverse complement strand
ATGTGAGAAGGCACACGTACAGGAAGGGGGCACATATACATAACATGCATGTGAGAAGGCATACGTACAAGAAGGGGGACATTTACATAACATGCATTTGAGAAGGCAGAGGTACAGGAAGGGGGCACATATACATAACATGCATGTGAATATGCCCTAGTACACCAAGATGCGATAGATAAAGGTGTTTAAAGTTTTAGGGTTTCTGGTTAGGGTTTATGGTTTAAAGTTTTGGGGTTTAGATTTAGGGTTTAGGGTTGATGGTTTAGGTTACGGATACAGCTGATTTGTGTATAGGTCATCAGGTGAGTTAAATCTACGTTTAATTCATAGCTTTCAGATAACGTTGGTAGCACATGATCAGCTCACATGGTACAAAGTTTCTGCGAACTTCATTAAATAGCTACGCACCATTTGATACCTACACATCGTTTGATGTCTACATTTCATTTGATACCTACACATCATTTGATACCTACACACCATTTGATACCTACACATCATTTGATACCTACACACCATTTGATACCTACACATCGTTTGATACCTACACATCGTTTGATACCTACACATCGTTTGATACCTATACACCATTTGATACCTACACATCGTTTGATCCTACACACCATTTATTGCCTACATACCTGAGGATACAACCAGTCACTCGCTGGAAGACCAAAAATACAACCAGGTGCAGTATGGCGGCAGGCACCGTTGCACTTGCCAAAGTAGTGTGGTTGGTATGCCGTTCTTCCTCCATCAACTCATCGGTTCTAAATATAGATGGAGTACTCCGAGTTTAGAGAGAGCGGTGAAGTATCCGTTTATGGGCGGACGCCACCGGGGCTTGGCTACCAGGATGTAGGTAGGAATAAGGTAGGTTGGAGTAACACAGGAAGCAGAAATGGTCGAGTAACGGCAATACCATGAAGGGGTGGGGCGATGTTATGTGCCGTTACCAACTGAAAACTCACGAATGCAAAAGTGAGCACAAAATATCGATTTACGAGTGCTGCCTCAGACAGACCAGCCATGAGTTTACTAGCACTAAACAACGGCAACACTTGCAATCAAGCAGGTTATAAGTAACATGAGAACATGACTACAGAGGATAAACAAAAGTGTCATGTGGATATGCCTTACTCAACAACGACAAACACTTGCAATCAAACAGGTTATAAGTAACATGAGAAGATGACTACAGAGAAATAAACAAAAGTGTCATGTGTATATGCCTTACTCAACAACGGCAAACACTTGCAATCAAGCAGGTTATAAGTAACACGAGAAGATGACTACAGAGAAATAAACAAAAGTGTCATGTGAAGATCGATGTCTGGTTGATATGTGACCTACATTTGTGTGCGATCTTCCGATTCCACTGATACACCCGAAAGATCGCATTCAATCACATCGGCACACACACTCAAGAACGCCTCTACATCCTGAGCAGTAGATACAAATAGTCAGTGGGCGTCAATGGGAGTATGTAGAAAAAAAGTCAAAGCTTTTGAGCATACTCATGGTGCTATTATTAATATAAATATATATATATATATGTATATATATATATATATATATATATATATATTTATATATATATATATATGTATATATACAAATATA
>NW_014040260.1:9306-9787 GCF_001186125.1 Sphaeroforma arctica JP610 | reverse complement strand
GAAATTAGTTTAAGCCAATCTTTTAAAATAGAAATTAGTATCAGCCAATCTTTTAAAATAGAAAATAGTATAAGCGAATCTTTTAAAACAGAAATTAGTTTGGTATTGGACACGATACCAGTGTAATAGCTTATAAGATTATGCGAACTGATCATCCCATAATCTTGTCTTATATAGTCTTAACTAAATATTGTTTATCGTCAGTCCTCTCTGGTTACTGACACAACATCCCCCTGAGTGCCCGGCCTCCTCTGCAGCCCTCACTCGTCATCCCTATATATTTCACACTACTTGACACTTCTCGCTACTGTGCAGCCTATGCTCTTGTTCTATTGGTATACCCTTTACACCATTATTCATGCCTGTAACACTAACATCACTAGACACACAGCACTTGTATTCCACCCTAAAACGTACCCCTCTTACACCCGAGTCATCCTGCATGACTCACTACTACACGTGGGCCACACACACATTACTT
>NW_014040260.1:2304-4807 GCF_001186125.1 Sphaeroforma arctica JP610 | reverse complement strand
AATAATAATAATAATAATANATATATATATATATATATATATATATATATATATATATATATATATATATATATATATATATATATATATATATATATACATATATACGTATATATATACATATATATATATCATATACACATACAAATACACATACACTACAAATAGACATAGACATAGACATGCACGTGCTCAGAAATTTAGACGATACATATTGCACACTCACTCACATGATACACCCATCCTACTTTGAATAGACAACAGAGAAAGCCTCGTCCCGCTCCGCATCTGACTCGACCAGCACGCCGAGATTAAAGAGCACGTGGTCTACTCATACGGTAACACGTGCAAATAACACATACGCACATGCACATCTATGTGCTTTTAAGGGTACATAATCAAACAAACCTGTCGTATTAGTAGAACGGGTTGCAGTATCCATGTTGAGAGGGAGAGAGAGAGAAAGAGAGAGAGAGCCACGTTACAGACACCACCCCCCTTTGTCAGAATACGGCGGCAAACACTCCCATTGCGACTGTGGCGATGTATGCATGCATAGAAGACACACAAACATATCTGTAACTACTGAAGCATGCACACACATGAATCAGCCAGAAGACACACATACATGCATATACACAAAACACACCCTAAACCCTATAACTCACCATCAACTCACATATATACCCACAAAACAAACCCTAAACCCTACCCATACCGTACCATTAAATCGTAGAAGCCCTGTGTGGAGAGTGCCTCGTCACAGGCGCAGTCTACCTTGGCCAGTATACCCAGTCCAACGAACACGTGGCCAAGCACGTGACCAGGCAGCGCAGCGGTGTGTGTTGCTGGGTCGTCCATTAGCATGGCTTTCATTTCCCTGAAATCTGAGGGGGGGGATAGATAAGAGAGTGACTAAGCGTAGTGTGTTGTCATTCCTCTGACATCTAAGGGGGTGGATAGATAAGAGAGTGACTAAGTGTAGTGTGTGGTCATTTCTCTGACATCTGAGGGGGTGGAAAAGAAAGAGTGACTAAGCGTAGTGTGTATGAATGAATATACGGACGCGGATTGGAAGGATGCATGAACATTATATGAGGGGGGGAGGGGGGATAGGAGATAGGGAGTAAATACAGGAGCAGCAGAGTGGACTGAAAACAAATGGAATGAATATCGCATGAAAATTTCAATAGGAAGAAGTATTCGGTATACTTGGTACAAGGGAGTTTACGAATAGAGTCGCGTGCATAAGTATTGCGGAGTACTTGGTACAAGGGAATATATAAATAGTCAGATGCATAAGAAGTATTGTGTGTTACTTGGTACAATGTAATATATAAATAGTCGCATGCATAAGAAGTATTGCGGGTACTTGGTACAAGGGAATATATAAATAGTCACATGCATAAAAATAATATATAGGTTAATAATATATCAGAACCAAGTAAACAATAACAAATACACTCGACTAACAAATGTAAGGCTTAGTCTGCAAAGACATACTAAGGTGTAGGGTAAAAGGGTTAGGGTATAGATAAGCAAAGCCATAAATACAAGTGCGCTGTACTGACAATTACAAAGATTTTTTGAATATTCATTCTGCCAACAAACACAATGGTCCAAGGTTTAGGTTTGAAGATGTAGAGTTCAGGGACAGGCCCAGGGATTGGAGGTTTGAAGTTAGAATCCAGACTTACAATACATACAATACTTACACATGCGCTGTACTGGCCAACACTAGTATGTTCATAACCACTGAGCTTACCTAGATATCCGTTCTGTCCAAAGAACTCTGATGTCCATGAGCGCTGGTAGTCCCTAAACGCCGTAGGGATATACATGCCTGATGAGTCATACGGCCCCTTTACACTACCCTCGACTGCTGCCGACGTTACCAACTGTCTGAGGGTGCCTGCGGAAGCGTGCGAGAGTGGGTGTTTTGTGAGTGGGGGTGACATATATGCATATGTATGTACGTGTATGCATATGCACGTACGTGAATTTATATGCGTGTGTATACGTGTGCATGTGTGTGTATGTGCGAGTGTATATGTATATATATGTGTGTTTATGTGTGTACGTGTGTACGTATGTTCGCACATGCCCCGTTGAGCACACACATGTCCGGCGGTGAAAGAGAGGTGTTGGTGTACCTATCAGTGCTATACAGTGCGAGGTTGAATGGTATGTGTAGGTGCACACAATGCGAGTCTGACACATATGGCACATACTGCGCATTCGACACATAACTATGTGCATATGCGTGCCCTATACAGTGGTCTCTATACTGTGATATCTCTTGGTCGCGATGACACTGCTATCTGTGTACATCTGGTTGTGCGTTTGAGCGCAAACAGGTGTGTAATATGAGTGTACACACGTGATGCATACACATACACATACAGATAGACCTACACACACACTCTCTCTCTCTCTCTCTCTCTCTCACACACACACACACATATATATATATAATATACATATATATATATATATATATAAC
>NW_014040260.1:0-2207 GCF_001186125.1 Sphaeroforma arctica JP610 | reverse complement strand
TTATTTATATTCGTATAGCAACGAGCAACACATAAAAATCAGTGACAAGGTAACCACATTGAGCGACTAAACTAGTACTTACATGCACATCACCCCAATAACCAAAAGCGCATGGGTAGACCGACAACGGTAGATACTCTTACACTATCAACGCCTTACTTTGAAAAATGGCCGGGATGGTATCGACTTGTTTGAAGACTAGCTTGAGCTGGGTGGGTCTGAGATGATCATGACGGTGTTTGAGTATGTCAGAGATGAAGCGTTCAGATTAGTTGGGAATGTACAGAAATGCACAGACTTACGTATACTAAAGTGTATAGTCGCACCTACACTATCACGAACTCAAAGACACGTGCACATACACAGACTACTAACTATTGCATATGCAAACACACATATTGTGAAGATACTCAGCTATTCAAAGGCGGCGAGTGATGTGTCCAAAAAGCAAAAGTAAAAACAAAAAGGAATGTACATCACGGCTCGTACTATAAGTAAGTAGTCATGTACTTCGTGAGTACGCACATATGTATATCCGCTGATAAACAAGTCCAACAGCCTACAGTCACACATGAAGAGTATGTGCACGTGCATGTATATAACTCTTTAAAGTACAGTCACAAGCTTATATACAGATGAGTCCATGTACAAACCACCCACGCGCAGAAGTTTATACATACATATATATATATATATATATATGTATATATAGACGAAGACAACATTCACATATGAATGCATATCATGTACCTCTATAGATCATTCATACAGACATACCAAGCCTACATATTAATAAAAAACATACACATGTCTGATTATATGAAGCTCCACGAATATTACAAAACAATAAAAAATATATTCACTTCACTATTGTCTGCATACTAGCATTCATCATTGGGAAACCAGACTTACATACTTAGTCAAATCTTTCAGCGCGTCTTTAATGCGATATGCTATTTGTTCTGTGTATTGGGCTGTGTGCATGAACGACCACCCATGTGTGATGTCCAGGATACATTCCACATTTGCTCCGTTGTCATCCTCTATCATCTGTGTAAAGCATAACAAATAAAGTACAGTGTTCACACAGTGCCTATGTGTGGTATGTATGAGCGTACTTTAAGTGTCGACAAGTATGAGCGTACTTTAAGTGTCGACAAGTATGCCCGTGCATGGAAATACATATAAACTAGCACAAAGCCGTGGCATTGGTATGTAAACCAGAAAGCGCAATCACAAATACATAACGCACTGGCGTGTGTTAGCGTGTTCAATTACGAGCTGAAACTCCTACACCCTAGGACAGATGCGAGCCAACAGGAATATACACTAGTCCTGATACGAGCCTATACATTTCGAAGGCAGAGAATACGTTCAGTACTCGCTTTGGGTGTATCCATCAAAGGTAACGCCCACTGTTTGCACATACCGTTTGCGCGTACCGTTTGTACATACCGTTTGCGTATACCGTTTGTACCTACTGTTTACGTGTACCGTTTGTACATACTGTTTGCGTGTACCGTTTGTACATACCATTTGCGCATGCCGTTTGCACATACCTTTTGTATATACACCAACGGCAGGGAGTATTCTTCGTACAGGTCCTTGAGTGTTAGACATCCGTTGGCATGCAGCAGTGTGTTGATCGCTAGTAACATGCTTTTAGCGTAAGCCCTTTCACGAGTCGGCAGCCGGTGGTGTGTGAGTCAAAGGTGTGGTGTGGTGTTGAGTGAATACTCTCGAACTGGGGGCGAGCTTGTAGCACAGGGGTAGTATTGAGTTGTTATGCTGACAATAATATTTGTCTGTGGTGGATGCGAGTTTAGGATCAAATTCCGGGTGCATATTTCCGAAGTGTGTATGCTTTCGTATAACACGACCACGGGCGACTATGTACTTGTAAGATGATTATGAGTGTAAAAATTTATATCGATAGGCAGTGCAGGCTTTCGGCGTGGTGCTGAGTATGTCGGTTCAAAATCTAGGTCCGCGTACGGGTATAACATACTGGAGATAATGTGCGCGTTTCCGGTGGATAGGGTTCACAATCTCTACAGTGAAGAATAATGAGGACATGTAGTTCGGCAATAGTGCAATGGGTTCACATTGTTGTGCCAGTATACATCAGATAATGAGGGCGGCATATATATATATAGATATATATATATATAAACATAAACATATACATATACATATACATATATAAA
>NW_014040261.1:89298-93083 GCF_001186125.1 Sphaeroforma arctica JP610 | reverse complement strand
ACACACACACACACACACACACACACACACACACACACACACACACACACACACACACACACACACATGCACATATATATATATAGATATAAACATATACTTACGAACAAAAGGGAATCTCGTAAATTGGTACTGGTCATCTCGCACAGGTTTGTAATCAAAGAGCAGAAGGTCCTGGAACATCAAAATATTTATCTGCCTCCAAGGCAAACCTTGAAAAGATTGAGTGCCCATTCAACGAGAATTCAACATCCTACTTGGTGTGTTGCGCTAACGATGAAGCGAGCTGTGCACAGTTGCATTTGTTATGGTTTTCTGTGAATGTTTTGGTGGCATGTTTGGCGCTCTGTGGGTCTTTTCGGATTGAGTACAAAACAAACCAATAGAAGAAACAAGAGGCCCGCCGTCTTGTTGTTGATGGCAATGGTGGTTTGCTTCTAGTCTCTGTCGGATTCTATTCTCTGTATAATAAAGTTTACAGCAGAGAAAACATGCTCTTGTAAGAAATATACATCACATTGCTACCCATCATCGCATTCACGACCGTGTACTACCTGAATGTGAGCGTGTCCCAGTGCCTTTAATTGGTACATAGTATCCATTTTGGCGACCGTTTATGCGTAATATGAAGAAGGAACGTTTATAGCTGTGGCATGCAATTACGCATAAGTCACGTACTGATTTACTCCGCTCGTGTTCTTAATACAGATGCTACTGTCCGGTTACCCTGTTTTGGTCAATAAAAGGAACATAGCAATCAGGATTCTAGCATTTATACTTTATATCAACTTTACATTATGCCATAGCTTTTAACCAAATGCGAGGTAATCCAGTTTAAGGTGGGATGATTCGAGAAAGTCCTGAGACTATAGCAACTTGTTTGTCATGATGTTTGTCGACCTCGGTTGTAGTGGATCTATATAGTATGCATAGATTAGGGCCGAATCAAAACCTCCTGGTTGTGCCAATGCACCTATTAATAGAGTGAGATGTATTGAAAGACTGAAATAATGTCGTTCTTCTCCACGTTATAATCGTGTATCAGGAATACGAATTTATTGCTAGGCACCTATATCAGTGTTTGTATCTTATCAATCTCTCAGCCACAAGCAGTTATTCGCCCCCAGCTTCCCCAGCCTCCTTCAAAAAGTCTAAGAAGTCCACTTCCTCGGCCACAGCTGGTTCTGTTGGTGCATGCACAAAAACAAAGAAGTTAGCGAGTGTGGACATGTGTAACGCTATTTAGATGATTATGCAGCCGGAATTGGCTATACGATGAGTCGAGTGGCTACAAACATGTGCGTGTGTACTGTTTTTGATATTGTGTGTGATAGTTGTTCCAAGAGTACTTACACGCCCTTATGTTGTCACTGCGTTGAGGTTTGCCAATTATTTGAGTGAGTGTGGTGTCTGGTGAATGAGGTCTATATATGACGATGTTGTTGTATAAGTTCATAGGGCCATAGTTCGATATTTGACAAGTACAAGTCGTAAAACAACGTGTGGGTGACTGGAAATGGCACCCGAAGAAGGAATAAGTAGTGGATGGATGGTGTCTCCGCGTGCAAGTAGATGAAAGATACATTGTGTGTCTCCTGCGATAATACGTAGCTACTCTAAATCAGTACCTGCCATCAGCTCAAGATTTATCATTTAAGCTAGAATACCTAATACTATTGTCCGGTATTCTGAACCGTATGCAAGATACTAATATGATAGGAACAGGCGACAACTACCTGGTAATTGTTTCTTAGCCTTCAGAGCATCCTTCAGCACACCCTTCGTTTTGTTCATCCAATACTTTTTCTCCTCGGCGGTCCTATTGATATAAGAGGGTGCAAGGGTCAGAATTTTCTATCATGGACAAAACAAGTCCTGAAATTCTAACACAGATGCATAATATTCAACTCTAATTCGACCACAACTTATTTCATATATGCACTTTAATGGTACAAAAGTTGAGATGGATGATTTCAGGTGTATATCGAGGAACTAAGATCATACCTGCACTCGATGAAGTAGCTTTTAGGGTTGTTATTTTTGGCCTTACTGTCCTGTGCATTGACTAGCTCCCACACTTGCCGACCTGATTTGGAAAACATCGAATTCCTACCGATACTTAGAGAAATAACTTTGCATAAATCGGAAGAAACGGAAAAGAAGCAATATCTGAGATCTCATTCGGCAATGTCTATCATTGTTGTGTACAGCCTATCGACCAAGACATGCTGCACATGACCATTACCACTACATATATGAACTGGTACAGACAATGTCGTCGTGTATGCACCTGGGCACTCCCAGGTGTGCGGCGAGCAACCTTCACTTCAACTGGTGATTTGCTGATACTTTTGGCTGACAGGTATAATGCCCACTCCCCAATAGAGACACTAGTTCTACAAATCACCAATACACCATCAACCGAAAGTATGTATCTATATTACACTACTTACCCAACAAAAAAATATATATGTATCGGCATTGATGCCGCGAAATAGACATTTCCAAGCTGCACACTCACCGTCGTCCTGTATGGCATCGCGAACCACCAAGTGTGTGACGGGCAGCCGCTCCTTCAGCCGATAGGTAGGTCCTGATGCGCGTTCCTTTTTACGGAACATAATTATCTGATCATAGTACCATTGATAGACACAAAAGGAAGCACAGATTTACAAGATGTATGACTACATATATCAGGGTCAGGTGTATTTAGATTGATAATGTTCGGAAGAGCTTAGTCTTCTCCAAATCCAATTTAAAGGCTTAATTCAATACGCAGAGTTTCCGAGAGCGTACTGACATACATAGTACAGTATCCCATTTTAAGCATTAATTAGATCATAAACCTAGCAGTAGTGTAAGGATTCGTGTCGTTAATCTCGGTTGTGAGAGACACTCTGGACATATAGTACGCCTACTCTTGACTGCCCAAATGGCTTGCACATGCTATACTCTCACAAGTGATACATGGACTTCAGACACTCTTAACTTCCGGAGTGTAGGTCTTCCTTACCTCTCTCTGGAATAGGAAGCACTCCCATCGCTCGCCTTCGCGTTTTGACACTGACACGTAGACATCTCCACTGTACACCAGGTTGCCCAACCTTTTCATATCCTAATGTATAAACACCCAGCATCAGCGATCGATAATTTTAATTAGATCTTTCTGACTTAACGAGACGCAATGGGAGCGAAATAAAACTTTGACGACTAGAATCTGCTGAGTGTGTACGTGGTTTAAATCACACGCTCGTGGACGCGTATTCGTATCGAAGTACCACCATGCAGTTATGTTCTGGCGGCTGCAGTTGTAGGTATACGTGCTGGTGCCAACGTGTACTACATGGTGTTCGCGTATACTGCAAGCCTTCGAATGTTTTTGTGCGGATGAGTGTGAAAAGAAAGTTTTAGTTGTACAATGAAGAAAGTGAGATGTTGAAACATCATGTGTTACGCATGTTTTGCAGGTAAACGAGTGTTACTACACCAGCAGAAGCATCACAATGTAGAGATCACACACTTGGCGAAACAGCAAATTAGAGACTACAAAAGTCGTTAGACGAGGAAGCAACTAATCGAAGAACCAAAATAAGTCGTTAATAGTTGAAGTGCCTCGCAAAATACTTACCACAGACTCATCGGCCCAATCCGCATTTGCAAAGAGCTCCTTTGCCTTGAGGGCATTGTCTTGCTCACGCTTGATCTCATTTATTGTGACATTGACCTGGTGTGTAGTAGCGTGCTCAATATTCGTTCAAGACTACTCTTTGAGCATATACATATAT
>NW_014040261.1:79622-84028 GCF_001186125.1 Sphaeroforma arctica JP610 | reverse complement strand
GTGTGTGTGTGTATAGGCATGACACTTGCTATAAGAGCCAACTGCGCATATCCTTATAGTTCTGTAGGTAGTCTAGTCAGCCATATTGCGTGGGTCCAATTCTCATCACGAATAAGACACACATTTGATCGAATAGGCACATACATACACATGAGTGTGTACTTATAATTGACTACTGCAAGCCATATCATTTTCACATTTCTATAGTACATTGATGGCTATCTCTTGAAGATCTTAAAGCACTCATACCTGCACACAGTGGGTGCTGCCTGTAGCTCGCAGCTTCCACGTACCAAGTTTTCAGGCTGAAGGATTAAATATGATGCAAAAGTTTGACTTCTGTCAGTATTCTTATACCTACAGTGACATATATTTGTCATTTCCATCGCTTACCCACTACGCATTTTATCAGCATGGGTTGAGGGGTTCAAAGCTATTGATGTTCCGATATCAGATGCGTGGATACCCCATGCCTCATTTCTCCTCAACTCTAATATCGGCGTCGTGAGTATTGTTCGCAAACAGTGGAGTACACCAACGTAAAGCAAGTGCAAGCGGAAAACGTTCTCAGGGCAAAATGAACCGTATTCTTGGACCATACACGCACACAGCGGTTAACAGAAAATCGGAATCGTTTGCACCCGTGACGTGAGTCTTTTCATTTTGACCAGAGCTATCAGAACTAATAGAACCGAACTATACGCATTCAAATGGGCACAGTTCGCACTTAGCAAGACTTACAACTTCCTGGCCCAGCTGAGTAATCATGAATAGCTCTATACAGTATTGCTATTGAAAACCAGTACAAGCGAGCTTTCTTCTTAGTTCACTTGACAAAGTGTAACAGCGATACTGTTATAGTACTATATGTGTTAAGACCGCTGGATCCAGCTGAGATATAATGAAGTGCACTACAACACTCGCTATTATGAACCATTACAAGTAAATTTTCTTCTCTGTTCACATGACAAAGTGTTAAATATAGTACCAAAATGGGTTTGACGGTTCCAATGGAATTCACTTCGACTTGGTCATGTTTGGCGGGAACTGCGGGGCAGCCGAGCGCCTCAACTGAGTTGAGAAAATGAGTGATGGGATATGAATGAGCAGCTATTTATAGAACAGTTGTTTTGTAGAAAATAGGTAAAAAGGGTCGTAATAAGAAGTACTGAGGGTGAATCAGCGTAACTATCGTAAAACCCTAAACCGTAATCAGCTTAAAGCTATACTAAAACCCTAACGCCTAATCAGCGTTAAGCTATGCGGATCTCCACCATCGGATACTGCACGTACTAGTACTTACGGCTAGCTATATGATAACTACAAGTAGCTACAGAAATATCATGCATACATATACGCGAGATAGCGCGCGGGAGAAACTCACTTTCTGAGATGGACATGAAGATAGTTCGGTACTCAGCGGCGGCCTCGAAGTCAAAAGCCACGGGTTTGCAGAAGGGGTTGTCATCCATGTTTCGATTTGATGCAATCGTCAGCTCCACCTGATAGGTAAATATAAATAGATCACCATTCAGTTTGAGAATTGTGCATGTGCACTCATCAGCAATACTATCCATTTTAGCCGACAAAGCACATTTTTGAGATTAATTTACATAATCCGTATTACAAATGAAGCTTCCACCTTACTCTGTTGTGTATTCATTAGTTCGTGATTTTTTTTTACTTGAACTGATTCGGGCGAACGATAACTATCAATACTTCTCTAATTTGCAATGACAGTGTGTGTACGTTTATGTATCGGAATATAAATATATACACGCGCATACTCACACTTGTAGATGTAAACCTTCTGAAGTGTGCTGCTATGGGTAATGTTGATGAAGTAGTGCGCACCGATGAGATGTCGTATGGGAGTCCAGGTACCAGATACACTGCATATACCCTACGACTACAATGCATTCATATTATACAAGGTTAAATTTACCCTACAACTACAGTATAATTATACTAGAAGATTAAATTTATCTACAACTACAGTACGATCATATTATACAAGAACTACAGTATAATTATATTATACAAGGTTAAATTTACCTATAACTACAGTACAATCATATTATACAAGGTTCAATTATCGTGCAAAAGCACAGCCACTAGCCACACACGGATGCACACAGATTGCAGAAGTTAACTCGAATGCTGATGCAAAGTACAATAAAAATTTCTCAGCAAGTCACTAGTTTCATACAGAGTACAAAATGTCGTATAATATTTCACGACTGGCGTACCTTATTTTGCCTCAGCTTTCCAAGCACATCCTCAAAACTCATGGTTGAGCACAGCACATTGTTGATCTGTAGAACCCGATCTCCCGCTACTACCAAATCCTAAAGACCAATATGTATATATATATAGGCAATTGGAGTTGTGAAATTTGGGATACTAGAAAGTTGGGTGTGGGGGTGAATGTTTGTGTTGTTTCTGGGCTTTTCGGTACCGAAGCACGCATACAACTCAACGGGACTCAGATATAGATATTAGGCACTGGAATTTGAAAGACTCTTTCGAAAGGCTCCCTCTCCACCTAAGCTGAAACTCGGAGATTGCTTATTTACTCATAAAACCCAAACCGTTGCTGCAGTGACAATCCATATCAGGGTTGCTATCTGTGGCAAAATCAGCAAAAGCTATCAAATTAAATCATCTACAACCGACACACGCATATATCTGGATTACAAATACACTATTGTCTGTTTATATACATGCAAATAACTTCAACGTCTTTTCTATACATCAAAACCAGCAGTATGTATCGAAACATAAGTTTGATACAAACCAAAACCATCCCAAGAGTCGCGATCAAGCTAACAACTTGTATAAGGCTTTGACCCTCGTACGTGTCAAGACTAGCAGTGCATATCACATTATATTCCAATACAGAGCACATCCACCCACCTGGGTAGCGACCACGCTGTTGGCCGTAATGGCCCATATAAAGACCCCTTTTTGAGTGGTATCCTTGTCTTGGCAGATCACATTGTAACCATGGCTTTCCTTGGACGTCTTACTCAGGCACACTTGGTACACGGACTTCTCTACCAGCAGCAGCTTGCTGAGTCCGTATTGGGTCAGTGTCTGGTGTACATTTTCGGATGCGGACGGTGTTCGGCGTACACCCATATTATCCACCCTACAACAATTCAAAAGAAAGCATTGAATAAAGCTATAAATAATCAAAAGTATTGCATACAGCTATAATTAATCTAAATTGTAACATAAAGCTATAATCAATCTATTGAAATTGGCTAGAAATCTGAGCGTATTCGCATTCTTCAGCGCTGAGCAAACTTTGCGGTCCTGCGGATTGACGGGCGCACGCGCATATGGTGCACATTGACACATGAGCGATGATAGTGAGATGCGAAATGGGTTGATGGGCTTGTCTGTGTATAACTAAAACATCTCACAATATGTCTTAGAAATAGTGAACAGGTGGGTGGTCGCAAACGCAAGAGTGCAACGAGTGCCAATGGCAGTAAACGTGGTGTTGCTGGGGTCGTGTGGAATATGTCAAAAAGCCGAATGTACCGGAAAGAGTTTAAATGCTCCTCCCCCCACACATACAAGAGTATATAGGAACAAAATGAGATGCACATACGCAAGAAAGTATCGATCCATTGCCAGCCCCTTCCTCAAGCACAAACTCTCGAGGATAAGCGTGAGAGTGTCGTATTCGTTGGCCTCACACACTGTCTGGTGGCCGTTTGTGCCTAATGTCACAGTGAGACGCACCCGCCCACTCTCAGCCACTGGTGGCCCCGAAATAGGCGACTGTGGAGCGAAATAAGAGATAGTAAGGTTGTGTCTGCTTGTATAAGTGCATAGTGTTCTTGTTATCTTCATATATAACCCACTTTGCGTATCACGGAAGTACAGATTGCTGTGCGGCTATTTATGGGAACCGTTTAGGAAATCTGGGATATGCCTGCTGGAATAAGATAAGCAGATATTGTCATGCCAATACAAACCTCTCAATGGCGTACAATGAGGCATGATCATATAAAATCACTATGGACGACATACACGAACTGTATACTCAGCACATGGAGGACACCCGCAAGCTGTAAACATATGTGTTCAGAACATTGATGACACACTATAGAATAGCATAAGTACACATATAAGCACAAGGATGTTTCGGACACGTACTGATATCCACATACGTTTAGGCTTGGTCCATTGTTTCGTCCTTTCAATGGAATTCTGAGCCGTGGGCGGACAGATGGTCTACGCGACATTGATGGACTATTGTTCTATCAGGGTGACAAAACGATGAAGATTAATATCACAATTGCAAAATAACGCGACAATGGTAGGTGCCATATATACCTTTTTAGTTCAAGATATAAATACAAGGAAAACGTTGCGACAATCCCAAATATATA
>NW_014040261.1:74290-76393 GCF_001186125.1 Sphaeroforma arctica JP610 | reverse complement strand
CTTACCGGAGACTCCATGTCGTACAATCGATTTACTGTATGGCCAGCTGGGCTCTTGATAGTATTGATTAGGTCTGCCATTTGCCTGCTGGATTGTAAGCGAGCTGTTTAGCACTACTTTCTTCAATATGATTTTCAGGAATCCTGAGGCGCCTGTTTCGAGGAGCCGACTACTTATGAATAGGGTATTTTTTCAAGGAAAATATGTCAGTCACTTGTGTGTACTGTACACTCAATAATATATCAGGAAATCAGCAAGCTTTTGCTCAAATAACAACATACAGTGAATGAATTAACAGGTTTGGCTGTTTAAGATGTGAATTGCGGGTTGTGGTGCCATATAGACCATAGGCGTTCTAACATTTTATGAGTATTCCACAAGAGTACTAATTATAAATCAGACGTGCCGCGAATTGATGGTAGAAATCGAGGATATATTGGAATGCCTTTCGGGAAAAGCATTGGTGCCAGGGATTCTTATCGCCGTCATCATATGTGGTACAGCACACCCCCGGACTGTCGTATAGGATAATAAAACAATTCGTTTTGCACCCATGCAGTAAACGTTAAACGTCACCGCAAAAAAATGGTTGAGTTTAACGTAAAAAAAGATATAAATGACTCCTCTAAGAATACACGCAGTTGAAATCACGCGGTAGTAATAAAATAGCAAAAACGTTTAGTTTTATTTAACGAGAAGCGAACTGAAGATTCCGCGAAGCAGCTTTATTTTTAGAAAAAACCCCAAAAATGTATAATTTCCAATTTTCCGACATGAGCCCATCGCTATCTTTTGGAGACGAAGGCTATGGTGAGACTCTGAAAATTCACAGAATTGATTCGTTTGTTTCAGATGAGCTTTTTGTCAAAACTAAAAGATGCCGTACATCTGCTGATAAATTGACACAATGATGTGACTCAAATGTAAATATGGGGATACACTCTGAACTTCTGAAGTCTGAACTCGGAAGTCTGAACTTTTGAATCTGGGGGGAGAGGCTAGAACAAGTAACATCAAAGTGGGAACATTACATATAAAATGTATTTTGCTATACATCACCATATATATCACCATTAGATATCACCAGATATATCACCAGATATATCACCAGATATATCACCAGATATATCGCCAGATATATCGCCAGATATATCACCAGATATATCACCAGATATATCACCAGATATATCACCATTAGATATCACCAGATATATCACCATTAGATATCACCAGATATATCACCATTAGATATCACCATATATATCACCATATAGGATGAATATATTAAACTTGGATTTGCTTTTTATAGCACAATATAGCAGCATTTTGAGCACTGCTGACTGCCGATAAATAGTCGTGGTTATCATTTGGATCGCTATTTCTAAATCTTATACAACGACCCCTAATACACAGCATGGGAATGATTAAAATTGTAAGTATTCTGGTCGAATAGTTGACACGCCCTGCTTGAATGGATCTTCGGTACAGTATCAAATGCGTACAGTTGGATCTTCGGTACAGTATCAATTGCATGAAGGGATATGTTTTCAATTGAATCCAGTTAAAAGTCCTGATGTCTACGGATTCGTCTCTTCGCCAAACATTTCTAAGTTCATACATTACAGCATAATAGTCAAACGAACTTTATACGCGATATATGCGACTCATGCCAATTCAACATCGTGAGTCAAAAATTTGGGTTTGACGATACAATGGACTTACACACATCCGAAATCTCACCATAACTAGGTTCAAAGCAGAAGAATCCTGCTCACATGGGGAAGAAAAATAAAATAGACTTCTCGAGTTTTATTGTGAATTCATCATGACCATGTATCTGCACTACGAAGGCCTGCTATCGATCTCGTACACAGCCCAAAATCTGTCGCGAATACATGAATATATATATATATATATATATATATGTATATATATATTATATATATATAGATATATATATATATATATATATATATATTATATATATATATATATATATATATATATATATATATATATATATATAGATATATATATATATATATATATTATATATATATATATATATATATATATATATATATATATATATATATATATATA
>NW_014040261.1:69209-74270 GCF_001186125.1 Sphaeroforma arctica JP610 | reverse complement strand
ATATATATATATATATATATATATATATACTATATAGTNTATATATATATATATATATATATATATCCGATATNTAAAATTCGTATGGTTACGCGCATTTTTTAGTGGTATTCATACACCATACAATATTTGCATATACGGACACAAGGATACTTAAAAAAATAATGTGCGTGGAGATGTGTAAAACATTCCCGATCCGGACTGAACGCTTCAAATCAATTTCAAACTGTGTGAAAAGGCATGATCAATAAATAAATGGGGAAATAGTTGGCATGCATCCGTAAATTCAGTTCTATAGCTTGGTTTGCTATGGGCTATCTGCCCATCTGACCACGAGGGTGGTTAAGTGTACACTGATATAACGGTGGTCATGTAACGTCTGGTCAAACTGATTATAAATTCTATCCTTGTAGCTTTTCGCTAGTTTTGTAGCTAGCAACTGCGAGATTGCGAAGATGACTCACAGTTACAAATCGATTGGGGAGCCAACGATAGTCTCACTACTGTACTGAGTTCCGCTGTACGGGGAGCGTAGGTTTGTGTACATTAATTATTGACTACATATTCGAATAATAGGGAGTGTGATGGCCTACTGTTTATTCGAATATAGAAAACATCTACGATCACCTTGATTCGATCAGTATAGAGAGAGAAGTAAGAAAGTCTGTTTCGATAAACCGAATTGAATACTTTTGCATCCCGACATTGAACAACGCAAAGGATTAAGTGATCGAGTACACTGCTCCCGTAAGCACTTCCGTATACTCAAGATGGTCGATATAGAGAGGATTCCATTGACCCTAGCCAGCAATGGGGTAGTTGATCATACGATGCACTGAGTGAACAAGTTGTATGCCATTGTCGGTGGTTCCGAACTTTCGGAGGGTCGGTAGTTGCGACATCTTGGCTATTTGTGTACAGAAGCAAACCTCTCCTGCTCATGTCTGGTCAGTGCCAAGATACTTGATCACGTGGCGGGTTTACAAGCACAAATCCATCATTCCAAACCTAGTAACTCCGACTCGAGTAGTAAATGAAGCTATCAACATTTCCACAGAGTGGGGCAAGATGTGTTGCCTAACATCGATGACCTAGTTGATCACGCAACAGCTGATGTATTCACCTCTATTGCTCTCTTCGGCGTTTCCCATTTGTACGGTTGGGTTGACAGCCCTTACGACACCTACGGTGGCCTGAGATACTCTCCTTCCGGCTACACTGTCAATGGCGTCACTCAGTGTCACGGTGAGTTCGGAGACTGGTTGGGACATCTAGAGGCAACGTGTCCAATCCCATAGCAAATGTGGCGATCGCATTTCCTGCTGGTGTCGGTAGCTAGGAGAGAGCACGACTTATACGGTCATCAGAGATCTATAGTTAGCCCTAGATAGCGCAATTAGATCGCACTAGGTAGCGCAATTAGATCTATAGCTAGCCTTATAGCGTAATTAGATCTATAGTTAGCCTTAATAGCATAATTAGATCTACAGATAGCCTTAATAGCGCAAATAGATCTATAGTTTGATGGACTCGAAATAGATGAATGCATGTCTGGAAGCATGACTTATTCTCACACCTGACGGATTAGGCAATCGGCCGTACTGCCGGTGCGGTTGATTGGAAAAAATGCAGATCGGCCGGAAAATCAGTATCTGGACTCGAGCAACGCAATTTGTTCGTCAGAACAGGGGGCGACGTATTTCATCACGTGACAGACTAAATGAACGATGATGCTACCACTGTTGGTGTTCCCGGAGTTCGGGCTGTCTGGATCCGGTTCGGAGTTGCGTAGATTAAGCAACAGCGCAGCTGGGCAGAAAAGGGGTACATAATTTGAGAATGGTTGCGTATGTACATGTGTTTCATAAATGTTTGTTATGGGCTGTGACATTTGAATGTATAAAAAATTGTTGATCATCTCTACCCACACACCTGCTGCGCATACTCCGACCAACATTCCAGCCACAACGAAATGCACCACAATCATCTGCAGCTCAGGTCGCACAGCCGAAGCCATCTGGCGTGTGATAGCGTGCGTATGGAGCACTTCTAAGCGCTCTGCAATGAATGTTTGGGTGTGGGTCTCTAGGAGGCGAGCCAATCGGTGGGTAGTAGGCCGCGCCTCTTCGAGAATGGCGGGGCAAAGGTCGCAAATGACACCTGTGTGGGTTGGGTATAGTGCAATTGATGTGTCATCTGCATGCACAAAGGTCTTGATATGATAGAGTACTATTGTTCTTTTCCAAGCTTGCTCAGGCGTATATCTGTCAAAGTGGAATCCTGCTCTTCGATTCATGTGTGCTTGTGTGAAATACGGAAGCCAGTTCGGTACGTGTTGGGGGCGCTTATGCGAGAAAAGCCGGACAAGTGTGTGTAGGAGACTGTGTAGCAAATACCTGTTCATGCTCGCACAAGTGGTGGTGTGCACTAGGGTTCAATATAAGGTACTGCTCTGCGACCATTATATAGGAGCATTTTTAAGAGGCGAGCTGGTCAGTGTAGAGTTGCACCTATTCGGAATATAATTAACCAAAACCGTAGGAGACATGTATGTATGGTCCGGCCTAGTGATGTTCTCGCTTGTATCTGCTCTGAGCTATCACGGGGCGAGAGGTGTGCGTATACCTGATATAGAAGCCCATCATCACAGCAATACATACAATGAGAGCTGGTATCTACATTGTTTATATAGGCCAGCATATGGACGATCTTTATAATATTATATACACTATCACTGATAGGAACGACCGATTTGTAGGGTCATTGACACACCTATCAAAAGGGGTCGTACAATGGGAGTGAATTCCTCCAGATCTATGCCAAGTGACGTCATCAGTTGACCGTCAGGACCATCAACAAACTCTCGCCAGGACGAGGATATGATGTCATCCTGAGAGTATAACCAATCAGAATCGAGGAAAGTTAAGAAATGTTCAGATGATAGGACCCACTACCAGGCTAGCTATATGAATCAAAATAAATTTAGTTAGGTTGTTCGTCGATTGATCTGCATAACCTATGAAATCATTACCAATGACCAGGTGCATTATTTTAATAGGCCCACTAGCTGTTAGATATGTGATTAAGTCCATCTAGCAGCGCAGGGAATTCACACTAAACCCAGAGTATGTCACGTGTAGACACGCATGTATATACAAAAAGTAGTAGTTACACACGGATTTATATGCATCTCCAATGACAATAGCTTCAACACTCAACAGACTAAATACAGATGCCAATCCATCAAAACCAGGTTTTAAGGTTTAATTGAATTACTACCCATTGCGCCCACCTACCATTTCCGGGCTCTCCATCAGTTGCCGCGTCTTTTCAGCCAGTTGCAATGACACTGTCATCTGACCCAATCTCTGATGCACATACTCACCCACAGCTGAGGTGTCGAAGAAGGCACCTAAGATAGTCTCCACTACTCGTTGGCGTGACAGGTCCATGCTGTGTACATGTGCATGTACGGCATGAGTCTTGGGTATTGGAGTGTATACAATATAAGCAGTTTGTGAAGGTGTATATGTAAGTGGCACCTAGGCCACGCGTACGTGCGTCATAAAGCCTGTGATTATGTGAATATACGAATGATGCCATAACTATATGCTCGTAAATTTGGTATGTGTTTCTTCGGCAGGTATTCGTAAGAGTGGTTTTTGGGTGTTGAATAATATGGGAAAAAATAATGAAGATTGAATACAAAAGAAGACAAACTAGGTTTAGTAGGGTTATGACAAAGAACACGAGTGTGTCTCATCAGCAGCGATGTTAAAAACCTCAGCTTGTGGACAGAGAGTGAGCATGCGATGGGTATAGGATGGAGCTACACTAGGAGATGTACACGTGTACGTACAACAGAATAAACGTACGCACAAACGCTATCTGGGCTTGACGCAAAGAGAATATGGAAAGCCATGCGAACCCCTGGTACACGTACACACACAAGAATACGTGAACAAATGTAAACGCGAACTTACGCACTGGAACCGATAGCACTGGTCATGGCGACATAGCGAAAAGGGGTCAGTATTCCCATCAAGCGCAGGCAATATAGCATACACAAAGGACATGCGCATCATAGCAATATATATTAAGTACATACAAATACTTGCACACGTACGAACTTGTGTACAAGAAGACACGTGTACGTACACCAACAAGCACACAAAAGTATATGCATACTTGCTGGATCATACCACACTCGTCATAAGGGAAAAAGCGACAAGGGCCATCAAATCCACTACGAGCGAGCGTCCTAACACACGCAGAAAACACAAACACTACATACATACCCGCTCGGTTCCACAGCACTGGTCAGAAGAAACAGTGCGAATAGAGCCATCAACCCCATTACGAGCGAGCATCCTCCCACACACAGCAGACACACGCATATTATGCGTAACGCTTTGGTAGATGTACCTATGGCTAACAGAATGAGACCCCCAAGGGTCATGCCACACGGGACTGCTAAGGCATAGTGGTCTATCCGCCTCTGTATGGATAGAAGTATTGCATTTGAAAACAAACTAGGTTTTTCGGGGAGGACAAACTGTGCTTAGCTAGGGGAGAAGCGTGAATTGTCTGAGATGTTGCTCCAAGAGTGTGTAGCGCAACTCATCCACGTCACACAAAACCGATAAATGAAGTGCAGTGGCTTCGAAATCATACTCTAAACCCCTATGGTCTACCTGGAAATAGGCTAAGCTATTTCGAAGACACAACGGATCAATTAAATTATTTGGAAGTAAATCCGAAAAATCTAGTCCTTTTTGGCAAGAATAGTGATTTGTCTATGGCTGTATCGGACAAAAATAGAACCCTCGCAGTCAGGATACATAATAATTTAGTCCTAGCGATCTAGCAGTAACTTTGATTACGAAACTGTACGGAATCCGGATTACTTCAAGAGCAGTTAAATATGTAAGGCCAAGGTCAGGCGCAACTAAATAAAAAGCATGCCCTGCAAAGATAGACAACCATAGTGTAAAGTTAGCTTATATATATATATATATCTATTGTATATATATATACACATATAAATATATATATATATAT
>NW_014040261.1:60114-68728 GCF_001186125.1 Sphaeroforma arctica JP610 | reverse complement strand
TTTATAATTTCAAATAGCAGATACACACGTAGTGGTCGATGTATACTACATCACTCAAAATCTCACATCGAAAATTGTGCTGAATCTTAGTCACGACGGTTAATATCGACCCTGTATACCTTCGCCCTAGTTCTATCGAAAGCCTCCTGTGCATTCATTGACCTGTACATCTATCAAAATAAATTGCTTATATACTGGAATTAATGTTGTATATTATCTACTCGTGCAGAACCGATGCATACAAATAAAGTATTACATGCTAACACGAGTGAGCATCCCACAAGGATACAAAAGGTGTACTTTTTACACAACGACATTCCCTCCCTCACATTTATAAATACAAAATAACAACCTGTCACATAGGAGAGCAGTGATGTAAATGATAGTGGATAACCCTGTGACCCTGCAAATTGTACGTTTGTGAAGTTTGGACCTAATTTTAATGTGGACCTACTGTTTTTAATCCCATTTATCATTTGCATCATAGCACCTCTAGACCAGTCCCGAAGAAGCCCAAAACATATATTGATACGGTGACCAGTTGACCCCATAAACACTTAAATTGGCGCCAAAAAACTTCAAAAATACATTTTTTTATAGAAACTGTCCTAATTCCTTTAACTCGTGACTGAGTACAATATGACGGTAATCTGTCGCATCTTCGATCAGCGGTGTGGGGACAGCAGGTGCAGTTACTGCAGAACATAATCTTAAATAATGAATATTTAAGATATACGCATTCACGATACAATAGCTCGCATGAAGGAAATGTGCATATAACTACTTGTAGACTTAGCACCACATAACTGAGTTTAGGCTTACACGCAAGTTCACACGACTCGCTTATAGTAATGACTTTGTTTGGTAGCCGTGTCTTTGCACGTATACGGTCGACCGAGTTTGATTTATGTAAAGACAGTAAGAAGTTCTATGGCTAGGAGCAGAGACAGGCTATAGTTTAATATAAGGTCTGATACACATTGTGAGGTGTAGCTTGGAACAAGAGAGACATACAAGCGTAGTCTATAAATAATTTTCCGTCTTGAAAGATATAAAAAGGCATACAAGTATTTTTGTTACATACACGTATGCATGTATGCGAATTGTCTATAGGTACAGATGGTCTCAAGTGTAGTTTCGCTTGCTATATAATCAGTCAGTGTTGCGCTGCTTGTGCAGAAATAGAGGCGCAAGTGTTGCTACTTGGCTTGCATATATGCATAAGCTCTCAGCAAAAGTGAATACTATCCACTCTGTGTACACATATAAAGCATATACACGCCGTGTATTTGCAAACTTACACACGTTAGCGTCAGCTCTTGTACACACCTCTCATATACACTTATAAGCAATCAGCAAAGAGGTCGTACTCATACTCACGCGCGTAGATTTTATATAAAGGCGAGCGTTTAATTACATACATACACGCATTCATTCTCAGGTACCACCGTACGTGCTCGTTCACATACACACACAAACCAAATATACATCGACATCCACGTTGACAAAATGGAGAACTTCGAGATCACCGACTATGACATCGACAACGAATTCAACACCCAACGCAGGCGTAAACGCCCGCGTAAGGAAGAGCAGATATATGGTATCTGGGCTGAGGAATCGGGATCGGACGACGGGAATGGTCCCGAAAATGAGGCAAACGCACACCCTGGATTGGGGCTGAAAAGGGGTCAAAGTGGTGCGACTGATGTTACGTTTGTGGGGGAAAGTAATGATAAAGCTGGTAAGAAAGTAGTGGAGACTAATACCTTTGGCGACAGGGTGTTGTATGGCGAGGACGAGAGCGGGGATGTGAAGATGGCAGACGTTATTCCGTCAGGTGTGGGAATAGGCTTTGGGGGTGGGAGCTGGAATGCCAGCGGTAGCAACGTGCCCGCGCAGTTGCCTTTTAAAGTATCGAGCGATCCATTCCAGACAGATACAAGCAAGAACGTGTTCGGTAAGAAGACACTACGCGCACAACAGGAACGGACACAAGCTGTGGGCAATGGGAGTGAAGGTGGTGGCACTGGCACAGGGGCCTCAGCGCAGAAAGCTGACGCTGGCGCAGGTATGGGCACGGGTGAGGTTGTGTGTGCTGCAGTATATGGGCATGAACGCTTGGTTTTGTATTTTTGTATTGATCTGTGGGTGTGCGTGATGTGTGTTTGCCAGTAAATACATACGCCGGTACGTACGCAGAGATATTCCTGATGTGTTTTCAACTTTGTGAATGTTTATGGAAGCACAAATAGTACCTATAATTTTATGTTTTCAGAAAAGGTTGGGGCATATAGTCTTCAAATACGGCCTGAGGTGAATTTATATATAAGAATACATGCACTTAGATATGCGCGTATAATAACATACATAGTCAACGACACGGACGTACAAATACTAGGCAAGAGCAACAATATACTTCACATATTCATATTCATAGATTCATCATCACATGCTCTCCGCAATCTCAAGCGGTGCGACCGGTATTCCCAGGTAAAAAGCTAGAAACCCCAGCTCTACATTACTGGATGAATTGGGGTGCAGTGTACGTATGCACACATACACAACAGTGCAAGTACACACTCTGGCACTGATGTTTACATACGAACATATAGTTATCAACTTGCGTACATACATATTCTTGCTTACAACCTACAGCGGACATACTCCGCAAGCCCAAGCGCGTTGACCAGGATTTCGGCAACTGGGAGAGGCACACCAAAGGTATCGGAGCCAAACTGCTCGAGAAAATGGGCTGGAGCAAGGGCATGGGTGTAGGTAAAAGTAAGGAAGGAATAGTCAACCCGGTGGAGGCAGCTATCCGTTTGGCGAAGAAAGGCGGTGTGGGATTTGGCGGGGATGAACGTACAAAACAAGCGAGGGAAGAGCGTGAGGAGAGCGATGCGGCGAAGGTATGGTTGGGTATGGTTCTCTGTATAGTGAGAAGGATATACCTACGGACATAGTCTTTATATGGTAGGGTTTAGGGTTTATAGTCAAAATTTACGTATCTTTAATCGCTTGCCCGCTATTGCTAGGGTTGTAGTATGGTATGTGCGTACATATGCTATTGTGTACAATCTATACACAAGGCTAGGTACGATGGTGTGGGAGTTGTTGGGTTATGAACGTATCATGTAAGCGAGAGTCGAGTGTGAGGGAAGCGATGTAGCTAAATTATTGTGGCGTTTGAGACTGTTTATGCGCGTTTTTGTGGTTTTACATAGCTACATACATGTGTATAGGCATGTGCGTGGTTTACATGTACCTTTGCTGTAGAGATTTGATTTCATTTGAAAGATTCTCTGCGGGGTCTATACAACATCTCTGGAATATGCAGAGATGATTTCTGCTGACTAATGCTAGTGCTTGTAAGTGTATATACACAGGTGTTTGGTGTGTCAGTCTATTGGTGTTGTTTCCGTATAAGTCTATGGCTCTGAACTTTCGACAAGAGTCCATGAGCTAGAATCATCTTATTTATTTATTTATTTTGTGATTTTGGAACTTCTTATTAAGTAGTACACGTTAATCAGGAACTGATACTGAGATCAAAACTCGAATTGCCTCAAATTCACATGGCCCAAGGGCGTGCGACAGCTCTGTATTGAACTGCAGGAATAACAATGGAAATTGTGCTTTCATTTAATTTACTATTATTAGTATTCCTGGATTTTTATCTGACTGGACAGGGTGTGATAGATGAGGAAGCCGAAATGCGATCACAACTCAGACTGTGGAAGAAAGGTATTGATCCCAAAAGCGTACAGATGCATGAAAGAGAGGCACGGTTGAGAAATAAGAAGCCAAAGGCCCAGTACGCATTCTCTGGAGTTTCAAGGTGAGGTTTGGGTAGGCTGAAGGTCTCGTGATGAATGTCTAACTTTGTATGTAGTCGAATTATAGATGTACGTATAGGCTGGTCCGTATCAATCAATTGTGTGACGCACGTGCCACGACACACGGTTGGCATCCTTTAAATTAAATGTTTATAAATAGTTGATCAACAGACTGGCTGTTTCTAATAGTAGAACGGGACTGACTAAACGATATGTTTGTTGTTTTTTAAAATAGAATTGGACAGAACCAGGCCGCTGCGGCGCGGCCCACGAGCAAAGTGATCGATATGACTGGCAGACAAACCAAAGTACACGCCAACTACCAGGAGGCAATGCTCAGAAGCACCGGAGGTCCCAGGAAACCAGAGGTATGTGGAGTGAATGCACAGGGTTTTATTTGGTTATGTTGTAGTTATGTTTTAAAAGTACGTTCGGACTGAGATTTGTGATTCATTCGTGTATATGTATATCTGGTGCGTATGTATGATTTGCTCGTATTCGATGACATGTAATTATGAAACAGCTATTCCGATTTTTATGTATGTGTACTAAGCGTATCGGCAAGTGTATTTGTGTATGTACTTGAATAGGCATACGTATATATATTCACAATCTATTGGTGACCACATATGTTTGTACAAAGATATTTTTAGTATCCATCGAGTTTAATTCTGTATGCATATGAATATAGCGCGTCAATTCACAGTAATGAAATGACAACATTCGTATTTAAACGCTATAGTATGATTTTCGGTCAATCACGGGTAAAGTGACATTTTTGTGGATACATCCCTGATTCTACCCATCTACATATACATGTATGTAAACATTCTATCTTCTAAGCAAATGATTCTTTTGAGATGTCATAATCTTTAAATGCACAAATATTGAGCTTATACTTATCGAATCCGCTTATATCGGCTCAATGACGGTTAAAAATTCAACATCAGTTCCTCGTGCATCTCGGATTTATATCCAGTACTATCCGAGTTGCCAGACAGCATATGTATGGACATCAAATATACTATATATATATGTGTGTGTATGTATGAATGTATGTATATATGTATATATGCATGTATATAAATGTATAAATATATTTACATATATATATATATATATATATATATATATATATGCTCTCTATGCGTACTTCTGGTGTAAATTGTGATCTTCTTCTTACACAGCTAAAGGATGGTCAAGAATCCGAAGGGCAGTCTCTGGGAGCCTTCTCCGCCAACTACGGATCGGGGGTGACAGGGTTAGATGCAGCACTACCCGAGTTACAGCACAACGTACAGTTACTTTGTGACTTTGCAGAGGGTGAGGTACAGTCCACCGCACAGGAGATGGAAGGTGTGGAAGATAACAAGATGCTTCTGGCTAACGAGGCCAAGAAGCTAGAGAAGACGGTATGAAGTGTTCATATTCTAGGATACGCTTTTGCATTGTATAGATGTACGGGGATTGGCGTACCGCGAATTTGCGTGTACGGTCGGTTCGTACTGGAATGACGGTATCGCTACGTAACTGTCGCAGTTTTAAGTAACGCGATGTTGTGCACTTTTTTCAATAATGGCTTCTTGACTGTGTAGAACGAGCACTCTATCGTAACGAATTTGTCCATTCAAGTACTTATGAGAGCGTATGATGTCCCTTCCGTTTTTATAGGTCGCCACGCAGAAAGCACAACTGGAGTCGCTTGAATCAATCCTTGCCACCATGCGGGATGTCCAGCGAAGGCAGAACCATGAAAGTGAAGGTATAGATATATAGCAAGATATGCAGTGTATTTGTTTGTGTCTATTTGTAGCATTCAGATTGTTTGGTCCATGACTTACATCAAACAAAATGGTTTATAAATGCATACCTTCACAGCCGTTTGATCTATATCCATATGTATGTGCGCATATGTATTTTCTGATTGATCTTCAACTTTTCTCACTGTGATTGCGCAATCAATTGTCGGGATTTTCTGGTCTCACCATTGTCGTTTGCATATAGAAGTGCATCTACAGCTCTGTTCATAACCTGTTTTCTGTATTCTCTGGGGTTTTTTTTCTTCAAATTTCACTCGATTTGACCCGAATTCCAAATTCTTCACCACCACAGCCCCTCTGGACATTGATGAGGCAAAGGACATGTTCATGCACATCCAGTCACAGCACAACGAAGCATTTGAATTGTACCAACTGGCTTACTTGGCAGTGGGTATTGTGTTCCCACTGGTAGAGGCACACCTAAAAGAATGGGTGCCGCTCCGAACTCCAAGGTATGGCAAAATATCTCATGCAACTTAAGTGGTGCTGATTAATATACATGTTAAGGCTACTGTGGCGGTGACAATTGGAGGGGGGGGGTGTTATGTATCTATCATATCATTTAAGTGACATTCACATTGCACGATACAGGTACGGTGTGGATCTGTTCCGCCTGTGGAAAGACGTGCTGACGGATCGCTCAAACGAAAATGACAATCATAAGGTAGCAACTGCGGACAGGTACTTGCTTGCTTGCATCACATACTTGTGTCATAGATATTCAGTATTTCTGTATTCTGCAATGCCAATACAATGCGTGTGTGGGAGGTGGACGTGTTGGACGTACAGAATGTGAATGTATACCTGTATCATATACAAGTGAGCATGTATGCGTTTGTGGGTTCGAACGTGCATGTCAAGATGTGTATACATGTGCATTGTATTCAAATATGTTCGCGTAAATGTGATTCTGTGCAGACATGCATGCGTCCGTATCTGTGTATGTCTGTGCCTGTGTTCTCTTTGTCTCTGTGTATCTGTGAATCTGTGCGAGTGTGAGAGGTGTGTATGTTCAGAGTTACATGTATATGCGTGTGAAGAAATCTGTATTTGAACATTTCTTGATGTACGCTCAAGAGTTTAAGTGAAGCATTGATGTATGCCCAAGAGTTTAAGCGAAGCATTGGTGTACGTTCAAGAGTATCAGTCATCTCACGCGTGAACGAATATTTGTGCGCAGTATCTGCTTTCAGTGTGATAAACTGTGCATCTATTCTATTTGTCTATTCCTCGAAAGTATTTGTTTGCAAACCCGCTTGCCTGGGTATCGGGATTGATCTGTACCTACGTAGTGGAGATAGATTGCGCTGGTGCTGGTGTCCAGCTCGAGTGTTTGAGGGCATCGTCACTTCTAACATCCCGTAGCTAGACACACTCTTATCATCTTATTTGAGGCATGTACCAAGTGTGTCAACATGACTGGTAGACGATTGGTTCATTCTATCGAGTTTATACACCTCAATATACAATACGTGTAAATGAACGTATCCAACCTCATCGACAAACTTGGACATGTGTATAGTAAAGTTCGTATATTGTATAGCTTGCAGATATATAACACTCATATTTGTATATAAGCGGGCTTTCGTCCCAGTCGCCGAATCCAATATGTTTCCTACAATAAGTGCTGGCAATTGCCATTTGATATTAATCGAAATTCGGGGTTAATTTGTCGTATTACGCTCATATTAAATCTTTCGAACCCCTGGGTGTATTCAACAGAGAAATGGATGTGTACGAACGTTTGCTGTGGTTAATCTGGATGCCGCATATCCGCCGAGGTTTGATGTAAGTGAACATCTTCTGCTCGTTACACTTATACTGTCTTATTATACTTATGGTTGTTTTATTTAGTTTGTTCTGGTCTGTATTTATAACGGTGTGTTTCCCATAGTGACTGTGGTGTATACTAAGTACAGTTGTCACATCGGAGTATTCGATTTTAAAAACTATATTGCGTCGAGTATTCGAATGTATATCATTTCGTTGTAGTTCATGCTCTCGCATACAGGTACGCTGCAGAAATGACCTCAATTGGCACTTTCTATTTCTATGTCTGGGTTTCGCCGCTGCGTGCGGTCGTTTGGCCTAATACGTACTATATGTCAAGACAGTGACGCGCGATTGGTCTAAACCCTTTATATGGCCTTTCTGTGGTGTGTATGCCATTTGCTTGTACTGCGTTCGGTTCGAGATATGCTTGACACGAGTCTTACCCGCCTGTCCGTTGTTGTTCGTTGAGTACGAGTGTAGAAATATCTTTAGCCTAAAACAAGAGGTTCGAGTTCGGGTTTCGGGACACAGCCCAGTGGCAAGGTCATCTGCTTCTACTGTTTTGTCCATAAATTATGTATATGCTTGGTCTAAATCAATAGTGTTTGTTTATGAATAGGGTCACTCACGGACTAAAATAATAATAAGCTTGAAGTTTTTTTATCATGTTCGTGATAAATGAAAATTTGAATTGCTACAATCAAAACTAAATCTACTGAGATAGAAATGTATATATATACATATATAAATATATGTATATATATGTATTTATATGTATGTATATGTATATATATATATATATATATAGACATTCATACAGATACATATATGTGACTCTCAGCTACTCATTGCATTCGTTTTCTCACAGGTATTGGGATCCTGTTGAACAGAGCTATACAGCGCTGACATTAGTGGAAACATGGAAGCCTGTATTACCTGATTGGGTGTACTATAACATCATTGAGCAGCTGATTTACCCAAAGATCAACAAATGTGTCGCTGAGTGGAATCCACAGGTGTGTCAGCAGAACGCGTACGTAGAGGTGCATATAATATGTATGTATATGTATATGTATATGTATATATATATATATATATATATATATATATATATATATTATATATATATATATATATATATATATATATATATATATATATATATATATATATATATATATA
>NW_014040261.1:43521-49083 GCF_001186125.1 Sphaeroforma arctica JP610 | reverse complement strand
GTGTGTGTATGTATGTATGTACGTACGTATGTATGTATGTGTGTATGTATGTGTGTATGTATGTATGTATATATATATATGTCTGTGTGTCTGTGTGTGTGTATATGTGATATATGTAGACTTCGATCACTGATACACAACATCTATATCTTATTCATAGACACTAATACATACGTTGCTTGATTTCGCAGGTAACTCGGTGGTATCTTGGTTGGAAGGGCCTATTTCCTCCAGAGCTGGCTGCACACGCACCCATGCAAGTACAGTTTAAATGCGCTTTAGATCTTATGAACCAGGCCGTCTCTTTCCCTGGCAGGCCGACGAATTTTACGGTAAGCAAAACCTGGCTTGTGATAGAAATCAAACTTAGTTTATAGCGGTAGTTAAGATCTTGTTTTTATATTTCGCACCGTAGTGAGGTTATAGACTTGCCCGTAGAAGAGCGAATCGTGCACCAACGTACAGGCAGTTCTTTGTATATGCCATTTGTATTTTGGTGAAACCGAAGTCATCAACATACGCGTACAGACATATTTATAGATTAGTCTCTCGTAGCCTTAAACAATTGGGAAACATGGTTTGTCCCATAGGCATGCCAACGCGTACCAACTAACTCTACCGTATCAACAGAAAGCACCTGCATACGTGTTATGCTTTTTGTATACAATCGTTTTTGTACTATTTATAGATGTCTACCCTTTTACGGCCCGTCCCGTTTGCATGCCAACGCGCACGTAATGGCTTCAACACCGACAGAACGCATCTACATACATCTTTCAGTTCGAGCAGACAACCCGAAAATGTGCTTTTTGTGGATTGATTTCGACCATACTTCACCAGTCAAAGCTTTGGGACTGCCCCTCTCTCCCCCATACATGCCAACGCGCACTTCATGGAGCCAGGCCAATATCAGACAGCTCCTGCATACAGTAGATCTATTGATTCGTGCTATCCATTGAATACTCTAATTTCTCCTCCACCAATGAAATCACAGGGCCCACCACCTATGCATGCTAACGCACACTTTATGGAGCTGGAACGACAACAGAAGGCCTCGGCTTACCTATTACGGCAAAAGCAAAAGGAAAAATTACACGCAGAAACGGCTACCACCACATTCAAGGATCTCGTACAGCAAGCGGCCGAAAAGGCTGGTTTGATTTTCCAACCCAAAATGCCAAAACGTTTAGAAAAGGGCAATGTTGTGTATACTTTGGGCTCACGTACGGTGTATATGGATCGTAATGTGGTGTTTGTGCTAGAGGTGACTGGGCTGTGGACACCGACGTCACTGGATACATTGATCAGAGATGAAGGCAATAGGTAGCGCGATATAGTCTATTTAGGAATTAGGTCTGAGGGTATTAAAATTAGACACCTGAACCCGATTCTCGTTCGTCCAAAGATCGCATTTTCTTCTTTCTATTTATAAAGTGTGATGGTTTGCTTGTGGCGGAGTTGACTGGGTTGTGGAAAGCCTCGTCGCTAGATATATTGATCAGAAACGAAGGCACCAGGTAAAGAAATATAAGGTAGTTTGGAATCAGGATAGAGGTTAATGATATTAGTATACTGGAACACAATTCTCAATTTCAGGTGATATTTAGTATTCCGTATATGAACTGCAATCTTTTGTTTGAGTTGAAGTCGTCTGGGCTGCGGAATCATCCTTGACTACGCCAAAGAGGGACAAAAGCTTCTATAAAGTACTTGCGGGGAGTTCGAAAAGGACAAAGGAGTTAGATATTTGAATAGCACAACTTAATTCTCCAGAATAGCTTTACATACGTAAATTGTATATGGGTTGCGATGTTGCATTGTTGTTGTTTTAGGCTGAGAGAGCTGCGGACATTCAACTCACTTGTTTGCGCAGGTCAGAAACGAATATGTACAATATATTTCTAACGTTGAAACTTAGGTCCGGATATTATATCAGAGGGAAGTAGCTTCAGTGTGCCATAGGGTCTCTATTTCTAACTAATGTGTAGGTGTAGTCCCCGCTGCATGTTCATGGTCGAGTGACCGGAAATGAGGGCACCCGGGCCACTGGTATGCATACTTCAGGCACGAAGCAAGTAAGTGAAGCACAACAAATCTACACAGCAAGAACTCACATTAAGAACTAGCGCAGTATATTCGATTTCAATTTGGGTTCAGAACGTCCTAATTATATATAGCGCATACGACCGTAATACAAATCTTTGGAGCACTACTGCTGGAGGCGCAGTTTCTGTACACTGATGGATTGCAGTTGCATTTCAGGAAAAGAAAAACTGCAGTGAAATAGACAGAAGTCGGAGCGATTTGTACCTTTTAATTTTGTCGTCAATAGGTCGTAAGCGCACAAATGTGCAATTATCTTGAGAAAGGAACTGTTTTGGGTCTGGCTGAACGTCCAAAACCACTCCGACAATTTTTCTGACAAGTTAAATTTTTATAGTCGGCGATCAGCTATCAAAGACTCGAGTTAAATTATGAACTAAGCCCGTGCAAGCGAAAATCGGGTTATTGCCATCCTCTCGCAACTCGAGAAATGAAATCAATGAACACTGCTTGTGGTTGTGGGGGCTCCTGTACCTTACATGTGAAACCGGTATGAAAACGTATGCTGATATATAACGGCTAACAATCGGCGTAAATTTATTTTTAGATCAACTAATGATCACATGTGGAAGTATTCGATATTTAATTTACATATGTATACGAGTTCTCGCCTATATACCTACATATGTACCCCGTCCCTTCATCCCGTTACCTGATTGACTATCATTTGTTGAGAAGCTCTACAATACCGTTCCCTCATATTTATATTCGACAGCATTGTTTTATTTCTATCTAACTGCACTATTTGGTTAAGTTCGACTACTGTGAGTCCCTCTTTATCCTTTTGGACCACCTCGTACCATCAGTCGCCTCCTTGGCCTCGCTTTTCCCATTGTTCCTTGTTTGGCTTTCGGCTGTTGTCCGCTTATCTATGGATTTTTCCTACAGGAGACAACAAATCGGAAAATCAGAAGTTTCGCAACAAGGAACAAGAAACCGCCAAACTCGAATATATTGGATCTTCTGCAATTCAATTAGTCTTTAGTATCGAATGTTGTGCTGCAATTCTGGTGCAATTGATAGCCCTATAGCCAATGCGAGCGTCGGCCTTGGAACACAATGTAAAGAGGTATGTCACTTCACATTCTGATTCTCATTCTTCAATATCGAACACGTGCGCAATTAGGAATATGCAAATGGACCAGACCTCGATGACATTCTGTGATTTTGTATAATCCCACCCGCCTCGACACATATATTCGGTGTCTCGTATTTAATTATTGCGCACAGATATTTCAATAAACTCACCAGTACGCCATTATAGTGAATGCCAAACATACACTTAAAATCTCTCTCAAAGCGACAGTAACAGATTTCAATATCTAGAATAGTGCATAAACCAGAATATACACATGTATGTGTGTATCGCGTGTAGCACTTCAACCAAAACAACGTATCCGTCAATCAATCGCACCGTATGTCCTGACACAGTCCTATGCGATGCTCACATGACAGCCAAATCTCAAATTAGGTACGACATATGCTGGCCCCACAAAGCAATATTCCGCTACCTACCCATGCATCCTCCACACTGTATACCTATATGACTTATTCTCTCAAGTACGCTCGTTTGCCACCGAACTCCTCATATACTGAACCCAACCATAATTATTTTGTCTCCTACCTTTGTTTCCGTCCCGCTATTTAATCCGTAGAGCTTATTTTCCCGCATGTATTCAGCCACCCTAGGATCTACCAGTTTTTCAACGCCTTCGTAATCGCCCTTGGCCGCCAGATTTCGTATCTTTGTACTGGAGACATCTGTCATGCTTGGAATGTCAACCGATGTGGCTGTGCCCACTGGAGGTGGTAAGAGTGTTCCCAGGGCTTCCGCTGGCACCTCGTATCCGATACGGGGAATGTGCACAATTCCTACGGCCGCTCTCAGCTCCTCTGTATTTGTCCATTTACCTGTGTATTTGCGTTGCGATATCTAGTCAGAATTTACATCAAGTGTGTAAAGATATGTACAGCATCATTAAAATACACAACTTTAATTCAATATGTGAATAACTATTACTATATATAGTGATACAAAGATCTCTCTAGCAAATATCGCTGGACCTTTCGCACTCCATACACAGGACATGCACAATTGTTGCAGCCGTGATGTCAGCACAATCCATGTACAATGTTGTGAATTATGTTATAAAACCATCAAACCCCATAGAAGCCGTCCCGACATACCATCGAGTAGGTCATTAAAAGTATCCCCGCCCATGACGAAACAGAAGTGAGTGTCCGGATGCTTCTCTTTCAAATATTCCACAATTTGGAATGTACCAACCCTGACTTTGCTCAAATCACTACCCTGTAGCAATGCGTCTTGTATGGCCTGCTCTATACATACTTTTTCTGTGTCCAAGACCTGAAAGGTAGAGGGTCGTGGATCGAACGCTCAAAAGTCGTAAGAGAACACAATTGAAGCGTCTGAACAAAGGTACAACTTCCTTTGAGAAGTCAATATACAGATAAAAAACCATGACTACACACCATGATTCCATATGTAATACTAAATTACACACAAAGCGTATAAATGTCTGATGCGCTAACACTCTGTCACACAGAGGCCCAACAGACACGTCTGTAGTATATTGTACTAAAGAACTAAGCGACTAGTCACTTAACTCGGCCACATATGCAAACATTTAGGAGGAATATGCCAGATACAGCGCATAACCACATATCTACGCCACTTCTGCGTAATTGAGCATAGATACCTTCAGATTAAAAGTGTATGTATGTATGTTTATATATATGTACTTTTATTATATATATATATATATATATATATGTATGTATACATATATATAATCATATATATATTTTATATACTTATATGTATATATATATATATATGTGTGTGTGTGTGTGTGTGTTTGTGTGAGTGAGTGTGAGTGAGTGTGTGTATTTTATATTCAAAATTGTATGTATATGTATATACGTTTATTTATATATATATATGTGTGTGTGTGAGTGTGCGTGTGCGTGTGTGTGTGTGTGTGAATGTACGTATGTATAAACTGAGTATCACATTCACACGCCAAACCTTGGCCTTGTTGCCTGCATTGACGTCTCGATTCTCTTCAAATGCTATTTGGGACATCCTGAATCTGTGTTCAAATGATATCAGATTTTGCTTTTCCAAGTACATGTGCTTGTATACAGGTAAAACCCACATCTCATCGACCCAATCCTGATGTGTGAAATACTTTACATATCCTTGGTGTCCCCCAGTATTTGCCGGTGGATGTGCACTTAGGCCATACAATAGAACTGTTTTGGCCATAGTTGGAACTCGCGTAGTGAGCAGACGAGATGTAAGAGATAACATGTATATTCGTTGTTCCTATAATATACACAATTATGGAAAATGTCATATATACTATATATATATATATATATATGTGTGTGTGTGTGTGTAGTAATTATATAACTATATGTTGTTGTATTAGTCGG
>NW_014040261.1:26746-35094 GCF_001186125.1 Sphaeroforma arctica JP610 | reverse complement strand
GTGAGTGAGTGTATATATATATATATATATATATATGTGTGTGTGTGTGTGTGTATGTATGTATGTGTGTGTGTGTGTGTGTATGTATGTATATACATATATATGTGTGTATGTGTGTGTAACGATTACCACATATAAACTATCCTAGTGGTTACATACCAGATGTGTTGTCCAATTTCTCTTTCTCGGCCTGGCGCTGCTTACGGCGTCTAACGAATAGCAATGCCAACACCAGCATGCAGCACATACACAATAGCACTGAAGCGACAACTGCGCCGATAATTAATCCCATATTTGATCCATCATCCACCTGATGTGTAGGGTACAATAAACTCATGAGCGAATATTTTCTTGTATCCTGATATTCAATTTGAAATACACACTTCAGAATTAGAACTAAGATCTGTGGATGCGCAAACTTGTGACGCATAGTTAAGAACAGTGACACTCACCTCAGTCGCCTCAGCAATATCTGTTTCGCCACTGTTTGCATTCGCATCAGCTTCTGTAGCCGTGGCCAGTACCGGTGCTGGTGCTGATGGACTTGCCTACGGACGAGCAGAGAACATAGGAGATTGTTAGAATGTTAACGTTCAGTTTGAGAAACTTGTGTGGCATGGACCATGTGTCCATAGCGGTGCATAAATAGAAAGCACCAATAGACACTCGTTCGCATTCATATATGTACAAGCCACTCATCCTGTTTACCGAGGGGCATGGGGTGCCACAGTCTTCGTAGTCCTGGTCCACACCCGTGCAATCTAGTCCTCCGTTCAGAGGTGCAGGTGCAGAACAGGTGCGCGTGCGCAAACGATCTTGCTTCAGACCATTCGGGAAATGATCACATGTACATTGACCCCAGTCGGACCTGAAATCGGAAAGAATAGGCACAAGGTAAATTGTATTATTATATGGATGATAATCTAGTATGTATACTTTGAATGATGAAGTTTGTCTTCGTTTTCGTAATACATCATGTACATATTTGAAAGAGGATTGACATAAACGATGCAGTGTTTTCTGAGATGCACTGGCCTTACTCGTGACCGTCATATAAAAGGTAGATAGCTGCTGAAACAGACATTTTTTGTAATCAACATATTGTGAACAAATACCTTCACGAGCTTTTAGAACATCATTACTTACACAACCACATCTCAAACACTCTCACTCGTACACATTTCACAAAGCTATGCTTCAGTACATATACCATTCCGTCCAGCCACCGTCCTGGAACAACGGGCACGGGCCTTTCACCAGCAAAGGATTGCACGTAGGGTCAAACCTAACCGAGTAGTTCTCCAAGTTATTATCTTGTGGGGGTGTCTGTCTGCGCGCCACAGGTGCCAGCTCATTGTGTATCTTATCTGCATGCATCCCTTCCTTCTGTACTGCATCTCTCCGCTGTTGTTTAACACCCACGCCCTTCCCTTGCACACTATACGCATGCATGTAGCCGTCGTGGACGTGCGTGACGCTGTAGTAGTACGAGTACCCGTACACCTGTGGCTGCGGTTTGGGTGAGACCTTTGCATGGGGGTGACTGTCACCCAGTAGATTTGTAGAGTACTCCTCGGCTGTACGTCCCTCGGCAACATCTTTCATCCGGATAAAGTCGGTAGATATTAGTTGTGCGCCACTCCTGTAGAGTGTAGTAGATTTGTTTCAATGTCATGGACTCAAACAAGACTTATTTATACGTTGACGCAGAGCAAGGGGTTTGATGGCATCGTATCCGGCATGCCACAAATTCAGTTGCAACCGAATGAATTCAGGCATGTCCATTGCCAATGCAGATATATTTATATAGAATAAAATTAAACCAACATCCACCACTTTGTCTCATACAACCGTACTTTCAATCGAATTTAAACACACCTCATAGCGGCTTCGGCTCTCTCAAACGCATCGACCGGCACAGGACGAATATCGGATCTAGTACGAACATAGTACCCCTTCAGCACAAAGTCATCGATGTTGGGATCGTATGGGTCATTCATAACCAGAGTGGCCGCCGTCTGCCATCGTGTTGTGGTTATTGGGAGGGTTTGATTTTGAACTTGAGGTGATACGGCTAGTGATATAGAATGAAGAAATCGGGTAGTTGTGGATACGCTTCACGTCGACAGGTAATTTCTAAAAGCAACCTCAAACTAAAACCTAAACCCCTGTGATCACATGGGCTTAGTATCGTATACAAAGCATTGTAAATACACAATGCCACCAATACAGTGTGCATATTTAACGGATAGTTATGTAGTATTTAAGTGACAAACCTTGCTTCCAGGATATGTGTTGACAAACATGAGTCGATCCTCAAGATTCTCATTGCCGGTTAGGTATGCTTCAGTCACTGGTGCATCCGAGTCCAACACAAAGAACACTTTGCCCAGACTATCCTCGACTTTAGGCCAACCCGTTCCGCTGAGTACAGACTCCTCGAGTGTGGTTTTATTGCCCCTTACTTCGTCAGGTGTAATAATATGCTCCTTGTTGAATACAGACAGCACCTCCTCTTCAATCGATATAAGCAAGGGCCGTGTGGCAGCCGGGACTTTCGTGAATGGCAGCAAATTGATAGATGCTGATTAGAATATAAAAGCAAATGGATTTAGTACGAACAAGGCGACTCAAGCAGTGACACGTATTATCTTGCGAAATGATACATACGCGACCAAAAAGGTTTGAAAATGGAATGAATAAGATATACAGAACAATTCAGCAAACACCAAATAATTGCTGCCAGCAAATTTAGTACACACTCGGCAGACACGTCGAACACATTTGATTAAAAATCTCATAGACATGATACAATTATATTTAGGCTAAATATCAAACATACACAGGAAGTCGTACACGGGAGTAGTTAACTTGGCCTCAATACCCTCAGTCAAGTCATTGTTCGCTATATTTAGAAGCAGCGCCATGGGGAGATGTCTTGGGTGTGTGTCGCTCCATTTCTTAAAGATGTTCAGACATCCCACAAGTGTTGTGCAATGGCCTTCGAAGTCGATATCCGAGATGTGCATGACTTTCCATCCAATCGCGTTGTCACCTGGTGTGGATGTTGTGGTGTCCTCGCACTTGTTGAAGGGACATGAGACGTAGTTATCACTGCAAAAAAAAACATACCGAGTCAGGCTACATTCCCTGAATTATATTTGATCTACACTTTCGGACACAAAAACAGGAGCATTTGTGTGGATATGTCAGTTATCAGTTCATTTAAGACCACATGGCCCTACTTTCGACAGATACAATCCTACACTTGATACGTAAAGCGATCCTGTTCTCATTAAACGAAATATGCATAAACTAACTGCAGATTCTAAACAACCATACACTGTCTACACGGACATACAATATACTTACTTCCAACAGCATGAGGACGAATAGCGTAAAGCACCGCCGTCACAGATTGGGCCATCCTCTGAACTTATGCGCTCGCGTCGGGAAGCACAGCAACTTTCGCCGCTCAGATACGAGTAGGGATGGGTCTCGGGACACGTCTGAATTGTCATAGCGCGCCCGAATAGTCCAGAGAAGAAATTGCCCACCTTATTGGCTGGGTAGTAGGTAAAATGAGATATTGATCGGCAGCATAGAGTGAAGTTATCTCATTTGGAGCACAAAATACTTCTAAAAAACAAATATAGACCAAAATTCTCATACACTGAGAAATCTGTGATATAGAACCATGCCACTCAATTGTATTTGGCACAGATGCAGAGAAATATAGCAAAAATATAAGCTTGCTGGCAATCCATACACGCACCTGCATGCACAATTCCGTCCTTGACCTTCTCCACCACATGTCGACCTGTATGGATGATGTCGGCCAATACACCCAAATCGGGCAACCGCAGACCGCCTGGATCGCTGTACAGACTCCCAGTAGGGTCATCTGTTAATCCACAATAAATATTGAAAAATAGATTGCAAAAGTGAATAACATGAGCCAACTATATAGAAAGTACGTGACAACTAATTACGAGTTAGTCATCGACACTACACGTATAATACCAATATATTGTTTAGCAACAGGCAAAAACATATCTCCAACACCATGTTAAAATTCACCCAATAAGAAGGCATAGTTTGCATTTGATCCCTTCAAATAAAACCGTTATGCAGACACCGATGCGCACACCAGACAAACTCTAGCATCTCCTTTGCAACTCCTTCACAAGTCCGATTTGGGCATAGAAGCGCACATGTGGTGTCACTTATCTATTTTTAACACTCCTGTAGGACTTACATGCGATGTCCAACTCGAAATGTCGCGCTCCGGCCGACAACTGCTCTTCGATCTTGGAATCGGACGGAATTGATGTGATAATAAAAAAAGTGTTAATCGTCCAGTGTATTGATAATATTATAAGCAACCAGGTCTTAAACTATTCGGCAGAAAGCGACTGTTATCACAAACCGAATCCTTCGATGACTCGATAAAACAAAATGATTTGTATGTGTTGATGAAGTCTAGACATGCATATATATTCAAAGCATGATGTGCGAATGCACAGTCATGTCGAAGTGGTCTCTGTTTAGAGCATCAACCGTGCGCAATCAAGGAAATGGTGATTAACGATGCCGGAATGACATTTAAAATATCAGCGTACACATAGTGTCAAACACAATACTGGGCGTACACTTAATAGTATTATAAAATCAAAACTGAAGGCTGTCCACTGAATTCACGCAAGGGTTCACAGCGAGATATTCTCCGTTGAACTCCAATATTACTAGTAAAGCCTGGTTAATGCATCTCACTTGTGAAGTATACAATTTCAACACACTCACCGGTGGCATTCCGTAACTCAACTCTCCGTGATAATCTGTGTTGCTCGTCATCTTATCAATGTCTTGTAGTAGTTCAGCCACGCGCGGAGGAACAGGTAACTTAAATGAGTTGTGTGTGCCCATTGTTTGTATTTCATTCATGCGCAGCACACGCCGGCTATTATCTATTTGAACCGGCTCATTTGGGTTGGCAGATGGTCCAACTGGGGTGCTCGGAACTATACCTTGGCCGTACGTTGCCAGTACTGATACGACGGTAAAATATAGTAGGCTGTACAGACATTTCATAATAAGTCAAATTACTATGGCGTAAATATGGAGTTCTAGGACAAAAAGACGATATAGTTGAATCTAGTCTTTGAAACTGAATTTTGAAGGCAAGTGCATTATATATCGAGCTCTGTCAATATCCCAAACATATGGCATAGCTATTTAGCCAGACATGTCAGTCTCGGATACCCCAACATGCCGTACTATGCAAAATCAATTTGTCAGCTTGCGCATTGCTGCCTGTGAGCCTCAGGCATAGCGGCATTTTGAAGTTGTGGCTAGAACTCGGAAATTCCTGTATAATGATTTAATGAGAGTAGATAATGTGTTTAAACATAAAGTTTTTGATTGGCAGCTATCGATTTAGGGAAAAGTATTGCTAGTTTTGAAAGTGCGCAGTACACAATTGGTCTAGGAGAGCTTTCTACACCCAATCACTGCGTTCTACTCATATCCCTTCTCAATTAAAATGATAGCTGATTCGCCTGAATTGGCATCTATTTTGCTTGACATTTTTTATAGTTCGATCCCGATTCCCGAGACTGCTATTTTTTAATGAAAAAAAAACTACAAACTACATAGAACGAGTCGCAACTCTCGAGTAGTGAATCTTCAGTCTTGTCCACAATCACTATATCCTTATGTCGAATGATTAGGAAGAATAGTTGAATACTAAGTAACTGACTGAAATGGTAGCTTGGCTGCGGTTTGCAACCTGAAAGGCTGAAAGGCTGAAACAAACACTACGTATGTAAATGTACTGGTGGTACTGTGTAGTATGCACAAATTATGCTATAATTTAATGTGGGCGATCATTGGCTGAGACACATATAATATTTATTTATTTAACGTTATAAATCAGTAATCACAGGAACCATGGTGATACGCAAGCCTCTGCTGGTTAGTGATTAGAGCATAGAGCCCTGCTCCAAACATGGCTCTGGAGATTTCTTTCACTACCCGAGTACCCGGTGCTATTAAACCTACATACCAAAATAATATTTTCATGAACCAGATTCAGTCTTCGGGAATACTCTCAGTACTTACGAAGTTTCGAAAAAATCTGTGCGCGTAGTGCGCATCTTTGATTTTAGGTTAAAACATTCTACAATTTAACACGTCTGGAGGACTGATCGAGCAGATCTTCAACCCGCATAAATTTGTCTGTATAGTATCTCATCTGTACCCTGGTGAACCTGATACACTTGGAAGCATTTAGAGGCATCTGTACACCTCTACATCATGTCCAACATTCAAACGAGTCACGTATCTGATGGGAAAGATTTTGATAATGCAGAAACTTGTACATTTGCCGTACACAGCACACGTTACATATTGATGCATATACGGAAGAAGAAGAACTCCCCTTTCGTATTTAGGAAAATGTGCCATCAATTTTGTGAGCTATTTACGCCGTCGTCGGCAAAGAGCAGACCTTCGATCAGCTGTCCTATGGCATGATATTAGATATGAAAATAGGAACTGATGGCCTTCCATTCTCCCACTCTGACAGTATGTGGGTAGCGAGCACCGTGGAAAAAATGTGTTTAGCAGTAGAAAAGGAATCATTTAAATATTATTAAGCTCATGTTGTTAGATAAGAGAATATGAACTGATCGCCCTCCATTCTCTCACTCGGATAAAATGGGTGGCGAGCATCGTAAACGAAGTGATATTTTAGCAGTAAAATAAGATTCATTTGAACTATTATCAAAACGCAAACATTAAGCACCTTTACTACCTCTTCTACGTGGTTTCTATTATTTAACATCTTCAGTGTCGTCGATTGGACTAATATTGTATGTTTTGCTCTTCTCATTACATTTGCTAGAAAATATATGTATATGTAGCGTACTGGCCTAAGTGTCAAACTTATACAACTTCCCCATCGTCGGCATTTTTGTTTCGAATGTTTCTTCTTTCAATTTTTAAACGATATGTATTGCTTATAATTGTAGCTTTGAACGAATTTTCGACTTTCCAACAATCTGTGCTTGCCATTCAGCTGAAAATCGTCTCTGTCTGCAAATGTTAAATACACACCTCTTGAACTTTCAAACCGAGTCGAGCATCTTATTTTCTTTGCCTTTTGTCTTTTCGCCAGTTCGGGGACTAGTGACATTGTTTTCGGGTCGGCTATTACGTGAGCAGGGTCAAGTGGATTATAAGAGAAGTTCTGCACACAAAAAGACAAGTCTACAACATCTGACTGTTGTGTAGGGAGATATGCGATTGGCGTATCAATGATCAGGGCATAAAATTGAGTATAGTACATATTATTACTTTCACCTAGTGTATTCAATTGCTATATATTGTGTATGTGCCTTATAAAATTAATAGTAAATAGAAATAGGCAAGATGCATATATAAAAGGTATCTTAAATACAAATATGGTGTAGCTATATACTGGTCTGGCTACGAAACCATTGTGGCGAAACCGGTCGTGCGCTAATAATCGATAAGTCATAGCGGAGAGGAGCCCGGGCACCAATGAAATCTACAGTATTGAAGTATCCAGACACATACTTTTTACAAAGAAGTATTGTTGAATAACGGTTTAGCTACATAAATACGGGGTGTCGCCACACACATACATTGATAAGGCTCGAGCTCAAATTGAAAGTTATCTTTACATGTGCATATCAAAACCTTGAAGGTATATTTGGTAATGATCCGAACATAGGTATCAAGAGCTGAAGAATTGATGGTTTCATATAGCCGTTATACCTCCGAAATATCATGTGAAACAGAAACAAAATAGCATCGCCACATGGCTATAGGTTTATTAATTTTTAAACAAGTTTTTCATGCCCGTCTCGATCACTATCAGAGGGCATACACGCTCGGAAATTGCCGGAAAGGTCTTACACTATATCGCACCAGCGTTCGTTGCGTACAGTTTAGTCTAAATACCACTATTAGCTGTGCAGTTATTTATACTCATACCCGCTTTAATGCTAACAGAAAATACGAGCCGCGATTCAATTGTCATTTCCACGAGTCTCTATTGCGATTACGTCTATTAGGGTGGAAGACAACACCACTCATTTCGCTTCTGCCGCTTCAGCAGCGGCCTTTTTCCTAGCCAGCTTCTCTTGGAGTGCTTTTGCGTCACGCTCCTGACGCTGCGCCGGTGTCAGGTTGCCGTTCTGTGGACCACGGATCAATGCGGTGATTAATGGAACAATGTGAAATAAGAACACGGAACATTGAAGGTATAAATCCTAAAATATGTGCGATATAAATATATAAATATATCTATATGTATATATATA
>NW_014040261.1:24144-25281 GCF_001186125.1 Sphaeroforma arctica JP610 | reverse complement strand
GGTATTGTATAGCTGTATGCTTTATCATAATTACATAATCGTGCGCGTATATAAATACTACGGTATAGGTATGGATATATAGATATGGATACACATTCGCAGGTTTACGTAGCCCTACGAAATGCAGCAGTAAAGCTTGCTATTGGATTATCCTAAATGGTTATATTGCTACATAAGTATCAACGGCATAGATAAGTAGATACCGCAAATATCTGTGTATATTATCGTAGTATGTAGTGTACACGAATCATTAACAAAATTGGATGGTAGAGAGGGTGGATGTGCGCATAATACAATAGCACATATACAATGGCTTAGTGCATGCTGTTCAAATATGACAACTCCATTTTCTTCACAATACCTTTGCCTCAGACTGCTTCTTCTTATTACTCTGAGTGTTCTTCGCATCATTTTTTGCACGGTTGCGCTCTCTTTCATTTCCTCTCGCCATCCTTTCGTGTGCTCTGAGGTAGAGTACACAGAACTAACTCAATTTAAGTCAGTAAATATGCGTATGCAAGGCTCGAGGGAATTTAAAAGGTACCGAGTTTATCCTTGCTAGTATGTGTTATGCGCATACAAATGCAATAGCAAGGCTTTATCGCAAAGCGATACTGAAGATCTACGACGTCGTGTACACGCCTAACGTATAAATATAAATATGTATAAATATTTATAAATATGAATACATATTTACATGCACTGTGATCCACACACACAACAAATTTTTATTTCGATAAAAATAGAAATAGCCACCCTGTGACCTGTGGCCTGTGGCCTGTGGCCTGTGGCCTGTGGCTGTGGGCCTTGAGGCTGGATGTGATCTGTCACTTTCCGTATCACGTACAAAACAAAAATAAATTAAACTTTTGGATGATGTGAAATCGTCCTTTGCCTCGTCACGCGAGAACGATACTTTAAAGAAACTATGAAAAGCAGCTGCACTTCTTTTATGATCCACAGTTTATCTAAATAGTAATTAGCAAATGGTATAGTGCAAGCAATACATAAACCAATTAAGTGTACACCGTACTTATTATTAAGCCGATGTATGGTCAATGGGATATCTTCGAATGTATATATATATATATATATATATATATATAATATATATGTATTATATATCTATGTATCTAT
>NW_014040261.1:12957-20353 GCF_001186125.1 Sphaeroforma arctica JP610 | reverse complement strand
TTTTAAAAAAAAGGACTCTCGTCTCTCACCGTCTCAGACAGTAACAAGTTCGCAACACTGTGTCTCACTCCGAGACTGAGTCTCCGATAGTTTGGCAACTTGGATTCTTTTGCCTTTTTCTAAAAACAAACAAGACAAAAACAAAAACAAAAACAAAAAGAGGAGTGCGTGATCCAGGATCCTCGGGGCTGACGGGGCTCCAGGGCGACAGTCGACAGGGCCTCAGGACTCAGGGCTTAGGCTCAGCTCCCACTCCCAACTCCCAAGTCCCAGTCACACTCTCGCCATAGAGTAGAGTCTCTACACACGAGTCACGGCCACTCAACTTGACTCAAGTCACCAGGCACCACAGTGACCACAGCCCACAGCCCACAGGCCCACTGCCTACAGGGCACAGGCCAACACTCCACGGTCTGACTGTCAGGTTCAGCCAGGCCCAGGGCCCCAGGCCCAGAGCCTACTACTACTCTCTAGCTAGATTGAGTGTACGAAGTGGTACATTTCAGATATTTTGAGCTGGTATCAGAATGTACAAAAATATCTTGTGCAGCATTATTTACATACATAATTATGCGTTTTGTTTTTTAAATGGACAATGCATTTCTTTTTTCCCAATTCCCAGTTCAAACACTTCACAGTTTGTCCCACACAAGACTTTTTTTCTTTTCTTTAAAGAATCCAAAAAAAAAAAGTTGCCGCACAATCACTGTGTCACACACTGCCACCGTCGGACGTCGGTCCGTCGTCAGCAATTTATATATTTTTTAAATCAGTGATACATAGTGTCAAATTTGGGAAATATAGACAATTTAAAATTAGTGATTGTGTCAAATTTGGAAAATATGGACGTCTAATAGGCCAATACATCGATACAATCAGTAGCATTCACCAATGGAGTTATGCATTCTGTTATATAAGGCAATCCATTTTTTTTATTGGCTGTGTCCGAGGACACATGGAATACTGATAACTAACTATAGATGACAATCCATTTTTACCAATGGAAATTGTTCTAAAATTTGGAGTTGATTGGACTGTTGAAACGTTGTTGGAACAAACGCGAGTCATCACTTTCAATATCAGTCAACTCACAACAAGAGTCACAAACCCACAAAGCACAACTCACAACTCACAACTCACAGCTCAGTCAGACTTTACAGTTTACACTCACGTACAGAAGGCACAAGGTACAACTCTGAACTTCTGAAGTCTGAAATCTGAACTCAATTTCACACACACATTCACACACTACAAATACAAGAGAGAAGGAAGAGTGTGTGCACACTGCACACAACGAGAGAAAGAGAGAGAGAAAGAGAAAACCACAAAAGGCAAGAATATGTATTTAGGCCTGTTGGGTCGATATAGTAATATTATTCATAGTAAACGAATAATTATAAATTCCTCTAGTAGTAGGGCAGTAACATAAATTATAGTTTCTTTTTTTTCCTTAAAAATGACAATAGGACGGTAGTGTGTGTGTTGGATAACAATATCTCCACACCAAATGAGGTTGGATAGGGGACAGTCAAAACTCAAACCTGACCATACTACATACCGAGTACCGACTGGGTAGTAAATTCAGAGAGATAAGGGGTCCCAGTATCTACTCTTTTGTTGTACATAAATGTCAGTATTGTTTCGTGACCCTCCATGTACATACTCTCTACTAGAGTCGTAGTAGTATTTAGACTCTCTCTCTCGCTACTACTACTCTAATAGTAGTAGTAGAGAGTGGGGGACTGGGGGTCAAGTCTATTTGACAGACTGACAGTGACTCTGTCGTTCAAGACTCAAAAGTTCTGAATTCTATAAATAGCATTCTGTCTAAAATTAAAAATCCACGGCCTCTGGATGTCTGGTCGAACAGCAATTTTCGCAAACAGCAAGTTCTCCCCTTTGTCCGAATTGCCTTCATCTTCATCCCAGTCCCCTGAGGGCCATGTACAATTTTAGAGGGCTATGTACAATCGCTACATATGTAAATAAGCTTTTTTATTTCACTTTGTTCTCCCTGTACAGATAGCGGTTTTTCTAGAAAATTAATATCACAGCCATACGGTACATATTTTTAAATTGGTAACATGGGGAAGGGAAATGTAGTATTGACCCTTGATTCTTGATTCGTCGTGCGAAGTGTTAATGGACTGTTACCAATTACCGAGTACCGACTAGCGTGTACCGACTACGGAAAAGTCGATACTTGCATTGTGTACCAACGGTTCATATTTACTCATACAGCAGTTTGATTGTACGTAGGTTAGTATACACTGCTATAGTCTCTAAAGTTCCCAAATATCGGCACCTGCGATTAAGCTCAGCTTCTGCTGCTGTATCGGTAAAATTATCTAGTATTTCGTACTGTTAATAATATACATAATCCTCAGCTTTTGCTGATTATCGATGAAATTGACTGGTACGTGCCCAATATCGCGACGAGTGTCATGAAGACAAATATAACCACATTCAGAATCACTTCGGCCAGCTGAGGTCGTGCTCTGCAATGAAAGACAAGAGAATAAAATGATACTATTGCTTGAAAACATGGGTGACGTCATACTAAATTTGATCTACCAGCATAGTGAACTATGGTATTAATGCATCTAAACGCGCGCCTATTGATTAGGAGAATGTAGGTGGAACATATGTGCCTTGTCTCGACTTCCTACCGTTCCCCGTCGTCGTGTTTACGTACAGGCTTTTTTTTTCGCAATGTGCACACAGTAAAGCGGATTTTTGAAGAGAGCAATCCGATAAGCTGACAATTTACCTTTATCATTGGATGCTTATTCATTAACAAATTTATAAATGCATATAGGAAAACAAATCACAATCACCATAGTTACGACATACTCCGTGTGGCGCTTGATGGAATCTGCAGACGGTCGCATGTCAGTGTCTAACAATTGTTTTGTATCATCCTGCTCCATGCTGAGGTACTTAAGGTCCACTTCGCCTTGGGCCATGGCCTCAGGCGTTGAGACCAGATCTCGCTGGTAGAATAGAACCTGCCGTATGTACAAAAGTACCAGAAATGAGAGTATTTAGTATAAATCCTGGAGGAGCTTTGATCGTTTTGAGATATAACAAGTGAAGTATCCTGCTGGATGTCTATCTAGCTTGTAATTCGTGAGACAATTTTGCTCAACATCAGCTCACGATGAAATTCAATACACTGTTGTTGAAAGAACAAATATAAGTCGGAAGCACAGACTACCATTCAAATTGCCCTTCATTCCTCCTTGTATAGTACGAGCAACGAGAAATCTGATAAAGCACGCAGTACATTGGAAATTAAAGGTGAAAACCCGCGAAAATCCCATAGGACTACGCCAACACAAAATACAAGCATATTGGCGCATAACATTATGACTCCACTAAGCACTTGCACAAATTGAACATAGGTCAAACAAAACGAGGCATATAGATCACGACGCTAATATACACCAAGTATTCGTCAGGTATGCGTTGAATACGTGCGAAGCGTGAGGAGTAGTCAATGGAAAGAATTGAATACTTTCAATATAGAAATGCGTAGTGTGTTCTCGAAATCATATTTTGATTCCATGCGTTTAGCTATAACCTACCAGGTAGAACCAGGCCGGCAAGATGCATCCAGAGAGTGAGTCCATAGATGCGCCAATAAGAGACAATACATCGCCGAAGAACTGAGTGAGAAACGAGATCAACCGATTAGCACCCCCATACCATTTGAAAATATTCCGTTCCGCACTTCGAATGCAACCTACGCAGACTATGTGCGAAGCAAGACTATACAAACACTGAGAACAAACTGGCTGCGACTTACCGGTACAGCGATAGCCACACCCACTGTGAACAACACCTGCACTGTGCGTAGACCACCTCGATACAGAATTTCCTTATCTGAACCGTCACTGTTCAGGGCTATCTCAATGCCCCGGAAGATCGGATTCATGTTCACAACAAATGCGGCGTATACGTGCGCCAGCATAGAAAGGGCCATAACCTTGGCCGTCTGGACAACAGAGAAGGCAAGTATAGGAGTTGTTTTAGAATTGCTGAAGGAACATGGTGATGGTTGAATTTTTTTTAAAGTTTTATATTCCTGCGATGAATTATTCGCCAATCAGCATTGAAATTCATAAATACGATGGATACCCAGTGCAACTTACTTAACCTGGAACATAGACAGACTGACAACAAGTCGATTCAAATACGCGCATGCTAGTATAGGAAATAGTGCAAGCTTAACCATGTGTATACTTGGATTGTGCAGACATCTGAACAAACTCAGAGTCAACTGTTTCAAATACAAGCGTATATGTTAACCTTTTAAGTGACACTCACACACCACCACAGACCGATTGTTCCATGTATTGATGCTAGAAACCAATTTGATTAACATACCCAGTTGTTGGGCAGCATTTTGATGACGTTGGCGTAGGCCGGATCGGAAAGGATGTAGTCTCCGTAGACACCATAGGTACTGCACATAAGCAGCACGTAGAAGATGAACGTACTTCCGCACGATATATATATCGCCAGGGGGAACTTGGACGGCTGTTTCATGCATCGGTTGATCTCAGGAAAGACGCACATGCCACCAAATGCGAAGATAATTTTCACAAACGCATACGACATATCTAAGGGGTTGCCGTGAAATAGTTCGGTGTGGTTGGGCACGTCCACTGTGTGACCCTCGAGCTTCTCGTCCCAAACTACGGCTACAACCTGGAATACAATTCGAATAAATGTGAGCCTGTGTGTGTATTTTTGCAAAGAGAGTATATACTAGCGTGCTCATAAACCTCTACGATTTTCATTGAAATACTTAAGCTGAAGACAGAAAACTGTGATGGTCGACAAGTTTGTATGCGAACAGTAGGGCTTGACAGCTGTGAAGCTTAAAAATTGAGTGCAGGAATGTATTCATGAGGACAAGCTAGATATATACATACAGGCACACAAACATAGGCTTATACACGCTTACCTGCATGCTTTTGTATGTAAACAAGTGTATGGGGATACATAATATCAAAAACGGCATGTTAATGTCACGCATACATGCACACTATATTCGTATACACACAAAAGTACAACTATATATACTAGACGAACCATACCAGCAACATAACAATCGCTGAGGTGGCGGCACCCAGCGCGGAGACAGCTCCCACGTGACCAAGTGTCTTATACATACACACAGGCACCGTAAACAGTCCAAAAATCAACGCCCATGTATTGTACGGCAAGGCTCTCGGAAAAAGCGTTTCAAACTACAAAAAGAATCAGTACGTGCAGGAATTAGTGCGATGAAGGTTAATATTGAACTAGAACGTGGGTTAAGATTGTTGAGATGGATGTCATACACGCAGACGATACTTGAGGCGTGGTGAAGATATAGTATCAAACGAGAAGTCATGGGTGGTGTACTTCTCAAGAGCCGTAGAGAAACATCATTTGCCTATCATGTATTTGTAAGTGTATGCGATAAACTAATAATGGTATAATTGAGAATGGACTTGACTCAATACTAAGAGTATGCGCGCACCTCTCACAAATGCCAGCCAAAAAAAACGGTAGAGGTACCTAACAAATCGACAAGGCGCACTTTCACAGTGCCCTACAGAGGCCGTGGAGTGTGGTGACCGTATACATGTTTGTACTATGGCATTTGAAAATGACGACTCGTGTGCTGTGGTAAGGTGTATCAGATCAAATTTTACTTGCGAGACAGTCGTTTTGGCACGCATGCACATGTTGCCAAACCTACTGACGACTGCCCTAGTAAGCGTACCTATACCATTAAAGTGCGCCAAGCCTTTTGATTTGTCATGTGTGTCGAACTGTTACAGTCCCTAGAGGTATAGAGCAGAAAAATACGAGAAAAAAGTTGTCCTACCATATCTTGCTGCAAAACATTCAGATGTCTACGCATATCCACACCTGAGCACGCCTTTGCATCGATATACTGACCCAACAGTTTGTCTTTTAATGAAATAGTACATATCTACGCGGTACTGATCAAACACAAGATGGGCTACTTTTGTCACTACTGAGAGCAGAATACCCGTAGCAAACGCGGAATAAACACACGTGATAAATCCATACTCTTCTTACCAGAACACTACAAGTATCAAAACAATTGTGTAGGTATCCGAAGAATCAGAGGTTTATCATGTCCATACAACTATACACACACACTTTAAATATGTATTTAAACATAGATATTTATCATATGTAAACTATCAAATATATCATTAGACCGAAAAACCAGCGCGTATGCGCGGCGTACCTGTTCCGCAGCAGAAATGACAAAGAAAATACTGCCACCAAGACAGCCGCCAAAGGATGCGTAGAACCCAAGCCACTTGCCCACAGTACCCCCACAGTACTCTCCCAGCTCCACATAAGTACCGAACTGATGTCCGGGCACACCGTCGTTCATACATAAAGACAGTCGCTTACCTGGTCAGCAAACATTTGAGAATACGCAGTTAAGATGAAAATGAGTTCATATTTGCATGCTTGCGTATGCTTGGGAGTTGACAGTAGACCACTCACGGGAGCCTGACAAAAAACATCACTCATTCAAGAAGACATCACTCGGGGTGAATTCAAAACATAAATACATACACACATACATACAAGCATACAATTAAATACATTTATATATACATTCATACATACATACAACAATGCAATACATAAAGTACATATACATACATACATACAACAATGGAATAAATACATACATACATACATATACATGTACAAACAAACATACATACAACAAACAAATTTAATACAAAATATATATGTGTGTGTGTTGTGTTATGTGTGTGTGTGTTGTGTTGTGTTGTATGTGTGTTTGTGCGTGTGATGTGTGTATTTGTGTGTGTGAGGTGTGTGTGTGAGTGTTTGTATAGATATATATATAGATATATTTCATATACATATATCATCTATATGTCATAAACATATATTATCGTACATATATATATACATGTATCTATACATATATTTATATCTATATCTATATCTATATATATATGAATATATATATACTCACATGTCTGTGAGTATATAATATATATATATATACATATATACATACATACATTTATACATACATACATACATACATATATATATATACATACATACATACATATATATATATATATATATAAATATATATGTATGTATATATGTATGTATATATATATACTTTTATGTATGAATATGAACGTATAAGTATGTTCCTGGATATATGTAGGTACAAATATGCATATTCATATGGTATGTAAAATTGATATCAATGTACATATGATTGCATTTATGTATATATGTAAGAATATATAAATAAATATACACGTAAGAATATGTGTAAGTAAATGTATCAGTATATATA
>NW_014040261.1:0-12679 GCF_001186125.1 Sphaeroforma arctica JP610 | reverse complement strand
GATTCTATATATATATNTGTATATATATATATATCATATTATTATATGCATCATATTATATGGTGTATGTGTGCCTGTGTGTGTGTGTGTGTGTACGTGTGTGTGTGTCTGGGTATATGTGTGTGTGTGCGTGTGTGTGTGCGTGAGTGTGTGTGTGGGTGTGTGGGTGGGTGGGTAGAGAGATTGCTAAATACACAAATACAACTAATAGATGCTCCAAATCAAGAAACTAAGTTGCGCCGTGTATGCGATTTGACTACACAGAAATCTATATAGAGAGTAGGCAGAAACTATTGAAAACTTTTCGGATTGTACGTACCGCAATACATGGCCAAGCACGTGGCAATCACCAGCATAAGCATGCCGCCAATCCATCCGGCCTGGGCCATGGCCACAGGTAGCCCCACGATCCCTACACCGACCAACGAAGTGATGATATTGAACACAGTGCCTGTCACTGTAGTGGCATGCGCTGTGTCCTTGGTCCATACCGCTTCGCCTTGAACAGAACTTTCTTGCTCGTCATCGATAGCATTGTACCCGTGGTGTACGTGGGGAAAGCTTGGCTTGCGCATGGCATGGTGGGGCAGACTGTGTGTACTGCTATTACTTGCGTTGGACATTGTGGCTGAGTGCTATACACAGATGCAGACGTGATGAACTGAGTGCACTTCTGCACAATTGACGTCGTTGAACTGTATGTTTACCTCATCAGAGCTGGTGTGTGTCTTCTTTTAAATCAACTATTTTATTTATAAGTTAGATGGTCGCACTTGGCACTGTTGGCAACTTCATACAATACGTGTCAGTGCCACAGTCGAAATCACAAAAGCGCACGCGGGTATAGAGTATGTCATCAGATTTGTGAGATTCTGATTTTCTAAACCCAATAGAAATCAATAAATATCGTTTATAAATTACTCTATCACCATATCAAATGCCCAATTGGCGCTGGGCAGCGGCCAGTGCCCAGAAAGAAGAGGCCAAGTCCGCCAAGACTCAAGACTTGACTCAAGAGGGTCGCTAGTTGTCATCAGCTGTGGCCTTGTGGCCTGTGGGTCACGGGCCACCGGCCGTAACCCGTAACCTGTCTCACTACAAAGTGACAAGTCATATCTTATTTTTATAATTAAAAAAAAGTCAGAATGTAATTCAGTACATACATGCAAATATACACACTAGTCAATTTATACATATGTAGTCGTTTACACATCATTAGAATTCAGATATTTATCTGCATATCATAGTGATGAAGTCCGAATAAAGTTGTAACATTTAACTGTTACAGGGACATCTTTTAGTCCGATGTTTTTTAGTAACTGTTTATTTATTTTAAAGTGAAAACCTATTTATAATGAACCGATATTGTGTTATTTATAATGAACCTATATTGTGTTGCATATGGAGCGATTTAGGTTCTCGTGCTAACGTAAAAAAAACCCAAACTACGGTCTAAACCCCAATATAAGGAAACAAGGTTTGTTCTGAAACCCACCCGGAATCCGAGGTTTGAGTTCGTTTGTTTTGGTCGGACATTAACATATCGCGAAAAGTGATGTTTTGGACAAGCTAGGCTATTGGTTATATGTCGGCAGGGTTGTCATGGTTAGATATAAAGTCTAGCTCAATCATGCCCTGTCGTACGCAGTCTCTAATGTAGTGATGGCGCCGATATCGATGTACTAAAGCTCTTTCGAGGGACCTGTGCCTAGAGCAGTTTTTATAGCACTTTGGTTGTCTTTGTGCGGACGTGTGAGGAGGGATAGCTTGCAGCCTAGTACCTCCATTAAGTTACGAATCCAATCTATAAAACGCGTTGTTTTAGAACCCGCGATATATTCTACTTCGCCTGAGATTATGGAAACAGTCTTTTGTTTCTGAGAGCGCCAGTAGATTGGCATAGAATTAAACCATATTAATGTACCTGTATGCGATTTGCGAGTGAGAGGGCAGGAGGCCCAATCTAAATCGCTGTAAGACAGTAGGGCCGTATCGAGGGTTTGACCGGACGTGCGGAGATGATAACTTAATACAAGGCTGATGGTACCAGCAAGGTAAAGCATTATGCAAATAAGAGCGTCATAGTGGGGGGTGAGAGGATTTGCGGAAAAGACCGCGAGCTGGTTAAGGGTGCAAGCAATGTCCACCCTAGTCATGTTTGTGGTAAAGCCGAGAGCGCCAAGGAGGCTACGGAATTTGCCCGTGAAGGCTTCACCTGTCAGTGCGCCTGGATGGGTGCCAGAACCAGGGGTGGTCTTGGGTGGGACATCTTGGACATGGAAGGAGTCTAACCTGCGTTGGATGTACGCATCTTAAAGGAGAGAGAACGTACCAGAGTCGTCCTGTATCACACAAAACCCTACCACATGTCTAACAAGGCCAAGGTTGGTCATGTCGTAGTGTATAGACCGATTTTAAAAGAGACATGAGGCATCTGAGATGGATGCATCAACTGCCGGGTGAATCTCGTTTATATAAATAACAACGACCAAGTCGCGGGTACGATGGATCCAAAGGATTTCATCCGCATCGGACTGAATAAATCCAACAGCGTTTAGCTTTGTGTCGATGTCAAAGTTTCATAGGCGTCCGGACCGGCGTAAGCCGTATAGCCCACATTTAACTTAAAATCATGACCAGGTGGATAGGGATAATATTATTTGTTTCAAAAAAGATAAGTTACAATGTATGTATATATGGTATGGCTCCCATAGCCGTTGTATTAGTTCGGGAAATATCGATGGGAAGAAGTGGTCAGTAAATTCCCATTTGAAGCTTGGGCCAAGTGAGTCGACGATGGAGGATATGCGCTGGGTTAATTCAGGCCGGTGCTGACAAACTAATTGACACCATCGAGTGTGCCATGTATTCGCTTGCTGACCTACTGAGTATCGTACCCACCTATGTGATACGGATCGGGCCTGTACCGTGTAGTGCCGTGGAATGTGTTGGCGCAGAGCACGATATACCGAGTAGGACTAGGTTATCCTGTTATAAGCCGGGCCTCCACATTAGACTCTATGTTATAAACGTACTCTTAAGCAGTACTTAAATTATAAACGTACTCTTAATAGTACGAGGAACTTAAGTTTCCTAAATGTACTCTTAATAGCACGAGGAACTTTATAAGTTTCCTAAAATGGTTTTTAATGGTTTTATTAATTAATACCTTTTCCATTTTACATATCAGATATTTGGACGAGGCCATTAAAAGGCCCCAGTAAAATACCAAATATAAGATTTGGTCTAGTTCTATTAATAGTACTATATTTACTTTCCAACTCTATTTATATCTGAATACTTCGGTAGCGAGATGGCTCAACCGAACATAGGTTTCTAAGTACTATTAGCGTTGCCTTGTTTATCCTCCGTTCAGCCAACCAGATGTGTCAGATTGTTGAAAGCTAAGTCGGTAATTCTTGATAAGTGGCAAGTTATTGGTTAATGCAATAACTATGGACATCAGGTGTATTTTCCTTTTTTCTTTTCTTTTTTTCTAGATAGGATTTCATGAGTCTCTCGGATTCGCCCCAACGAAACATACCCTAGTTTCTAATAGAGCGACAACGAAACACTAAATAAAATTCCTTCGGCGGAAACAGTACTGAGAGGATTATATATAGGCAATGTCTCAGCCTCACAATCCCTCAGAGTATTGCTGTTTTCACGGGGCATACCTAACTTTACTAAAAGTCTCATTTCGTTTATTTACTTTGATATTTACACGATACTTAGAATTTACCTACGCGTTTATTTATTCTAAGGCATTGGTATCGCCTTAATAGACCGAATATTACAATCCGTCATAATTCGGTCGAGGAGCGAGGTTGGGGGTGAGCCAATGCCGCACCAGACCAAGGATGCACTCGATATGTGCTGGCTGGCCTGGATCGGAAGTATCATAGGCGGAACCAACAAGCGCGATGACTTGGTTTGGACCGAAATTTGGAAGTAGTACTTCAACAGTGTGATTAGCCGGGGTATGGAAAACATATGTTGATACGTCAGAGACGGGTGAGGGTACGGTGGTTGTTTTACATGCTGGAGAAAAAATTACAAGGTGTTCGTGGAGGGTCCAGATACCGTGGAAGTCGTGGCGCTCCTGTAATTGCTGGAGGAGGTCAGTTGGGTCAATTGATGGATGCAGGTAAGGTGGCTGGTGGTGAATTTGTGGCCACCGGGGCAGACAGATCTGAGACAGTCGTCGGTGCGGTAGTCGTGTGAGCAGTGTGAACATGTATGTATTCGTTACAATCATAGCACAGAGCCGGATTGGTGTAGGCTCGAAGCAGCGGTTGAAGCTATCGTGTCTGGCTTTGTCCCGTTTTGAGGTTGGCGGGTTTCCCATGACCAGTTGGTAGTAGTATTGGCGCCGGGCCATTGCCGCGATCTTTTTGTTGGACCAGCGTTTTGTTGAGTTCTTCCTAATCTCGTCACAGCATACAGTTTTCAGGTGGGCATAGATACTGTAGTTTTAATATATAAAACCATACTATATCGAGTGCTGAGTGACTATATTTACACCTCCACGGAGGGTTCTTTACATACATCTCCTATGCATATGGAGTCACACGTAAGTTATAAAATCATGACTTGTTGTGGTAAATTCTTATATTTGACAGCTCGTAACAGCTTTCAATTAATCATTATTTGACACCTCGTGACACCTGTCATTTAACCATCCTTCTCTGGGTACCTAACTGTAATTATATCTGAGCAGAATGATGACAGTGCTGATTTTGTCCAAACACTCCCCTAAAACCGGTAATGTATCATGTATTGTAAGATACAATCTACAGTGAGCTCATGTAGCGACCTGTGTCTCCCTAGATTGTTTCCTGATGCTATGAGGAGGTGATTAGGAATGGCGGAGAGCATCGAGCTGGTATGGCGAGAATGTGCCGGCCGAGCTGTGTTTTTGGTTAATATGTCAGCTATATTGTCATGTGTGTTGATATACCTAGTAGAAATAACACCTAGGGCTTGAAGATCCCGAATGTGGTGGATACGGATATCGACATGTTTGAGGTGTTTATTTGTGCCCTTGTCGTTAATTTCGTGGATGACCGACTGGTTATCGCAGTTTAACGGGATCGGCGTGTTCTGCGGAAAGCCCAGCTCACTTAATGTATTTCGTAACCATTGAACATGTTTGGCTGCCTCAGATGCCAAGTAATATTCTGCTTCGGCCGTGCTAGTGGTAACAGTTTTCTGGCGTTTGACTTCCAGACAACGAGCACGCCATTGACACGGAGGATGTGACCATTGGTAGAGCGTCCTGTGTCGGGGCAGGCGTTGTAGTTGGCGTTGACGAAATCGTCGACAACGGGAGCTCCGGGGTTGTACTTGTAGGTTAAGCCGAGGTCGGGTGTTCCTTTTGAATAGCGAAGGATGTGTACGGCAGCTGTCCAGTGCTCAAGCGACGGGTTGTCCATGTAGCGAGCCAGGTTGTTCAACGGATATGATATGTCAGGTCGAGTGAGGACCGAAAGGTATTGAAGGGTGCCAATCAACTCGCGGTAGGAGCATGGATGGCGGGAGGGATAGCTGGCTGGGTGTCACTGAGATCAAATGTCGCGAGTGCTTCAGCGACGTAATGATCCTGTACGAGGCTGATAGAATCTAGAGTGGTAATTACACGCACACCTAGTAGCCAGTGCGGGCGTCCTAAATCTTTGCAACTAAACTCTTTCTGGAGTAGTGTTTTGAAGTGTTGGCCATCGCTTTCCCGCTTGCCGCAAACAATAATGTCGTCAACAAATAGTAAGACGATACAGGAATAATTTGCCTCGGCAACGATGAACATGCAAGGATCAGATGCAATCTGTTTGAACCCCATGCCTAGAAGCTTGGATTTGATTAAGGCATACCAAAGCCGTCCTGACTGTTTTAAGCCATAGAGGTCTTTTTCAAGGCCAATACAGGATCACCGGGGTGACCAACGGCGCTAGAACCTTTCGGTGGACGCATGTAAATTGGCTCTTCGAGGTCTGCATACAGGTAAGCAGTATCAACATCCATCTGTTGGACATGCCACCCTTGTGCTACAAATACTACTAAAACCGTCCGGAGTGTTTTATGTGAACATGTTGGAGCAAATGTTTCATCGTAATTAATGCCCTGGGTTTGCGTGAAACCACGAGCACACAACCGTGCTTTGTATTTGATGATGAAAGCGTCATCGGGCACTACATCCGGTGAAAGCAAGTCGCAGGTGCCCGACTATGTAGGCTGTGTAACTCGCGTTCGAAGGCTTCGGGTACTGTTTCTGCTCGTGGGTCGAGATGATGCTGGTGGCGTCGTGTTAATTCGGATTGGCATGTCGTCAGAAGGTTCGGGCTCGAGCGCGAGTTGTGGAGTCTGATGAGTGAGCGATTTGATGGCTTTGTTGGCGCTGGAGCGGGCGTGAGTTATAGCAGCCTGGCAAAAGGCTTTGTCCACTTTGTTCTGACGTTTGGCGCGACGAAGATGGTGAAGTGAGCGGGTGTATTTTGCCTTAAGACAAAGTTCCTTGCCAGACGTATCCAAAGGAATGATACCATCGGCGAGCGTGGTCATGTTGATGGCAGTAAAGCCATAGCTTTCAATGTCGGTTGACCAGTGTACATGATTGGTGGCCGGACGAGTGGTACTGTGGAGTTGAGCTGATCGGCGATGGCGGCATTATGCTCATTCATTTGTCGGGCACGAGTACGGGTCATGCGCATAGTGGTTGGTAAGTCTGGCTCATTTAGTATGCCAGTGTTGGGACGCGGTTACAATATTAACCCACGTAGCATTCGTGACGTTGGATGTTTGGCGATATGTGATTGAAGGGCGGCGTTGTGACTGTCTTCCGTAGTGTTAGTCTGCGTAGTGGGTGCGGAAGCAGAAGCTGGTCGAGTATGTTTCGCGCGTTCGTTGGGTGAGTGCGTGTCAGTGACAATAGCGGAGTCCTCCCCTGAAGCACTGAAGCTTACTGGACGATCAGATATATTGCTGTATGACTTCCCTGAATCTATTGCTGAATTCGTGTTTGTAGGACTAATAGCAGAGTCAGCAGGGGAACGAGTGCCAGATGCCGGCTGAATCTCCCCTGGAGTCACATCCTGACTGAGATCGTTAGCAACAGGCTGGGTGCAAGGTGGGGTAGAGTTGTTGGAAGGTGACTGTGTGGCAATGATTGCCAGTGTTAGTTTCCGTATAGTTCGCATGTCGTCCCGTAGTGTGGTGAAGCGAGGGAGGGGTGTAGTCCCAACCTTACTCCAAGTAGGAAAGACACGTTCGTTGAACTTGACATCTCTAGAATGGCACATACGGCCTGACTTGGCGCTGAGAATTTTACACTCGTCATAATATTTAGAGTCAATGTCGTGCCCTAAATATACGCCTAGTGTGGCTCTGTCGTCGAGTTTGTTCGCGGGGTCCTGATTGATGAAGGCCACTTGACAGCTATATACGTGCATATGTTTGAGTCGTTTGTCAGGTTTGACACCGTCGAAGATCTGGATTTACTGTTAGAGTTACAATCGTTGCGACTGATGTTGTGCGTTGAGATGGCATGGCGTAATGCCTCGGGCCACATCTCCTCAGGCTGACCGGAATGGTCGAGAAATCCACGCATAAAGTCTGCGATGTTCCCTTTCATACGCTTTCCCAATCCATGAAGTGCTGGTGAGTTAGTAGGTGTGTAAGTGACTTTGACGTCTTCCACGGTATTTATGGCCTTAAATTCGTGAGAAACGAATTACCCACCTCGATCGCACTTTAACTCTTCAAGTTTTGCAAGTTTATCTTTTCCAAGACAGGTGCAAAACAGGTCAAGAGTATGAGCAGCCTCGTCCTTGGACTGCAGTGGGTAAGAAAAGAGCATGGTACGGTCGGCGTCAACGTATTTGATGTTAGAAGTGCAGCCTGTTGCTGAGGGTGTCAAGCCTGTTTCAAGGTCAACACGAAATACAGTACCCGGCGGTGGGCGAGTCGCAGGATCTTTGAGTTTGTTTGAAATGGGCCGACGACGCATCTTGCAGGATACACAGGTAGAGCAAAAACATTCATCAGTAGGGTGAGCAAGTACATCATCCTGGGCCGTGAGTAGATTAGCTGTCGGAGGTACGGCGTGTCTGGTATTACCTAAACGGGCAACACATGTATATCTCCACTTCGGTGGGCCAACCACTTCAGAGCCGTTGCGAAGAAATATAGTAGAGGTCGTGCGGACAACCTCCACATGTGAATGTAACTGTTCTAGTGTTTGTTGGTAGCACTTGTTGTGGGGAGCCAGAGGAAAGACGATAGTAACTAAGCCATTTTCCGCTTCCAGTTTGTTGAGTGTTGCAGACCAATACTTTTTGGAGAACGGTATATTGGCATAGAGATGGACTTTCATTTGGTTCCAGGACTGGGCATAAGCGTCGTGAAGTGGTGCACCCGGTTCCAAACTGCAATAGGTAGCAACTTGTGCATTGTTTGCACAGGCAAATAAATTGAGATCTACTACGCCGAAGGGTTCAACGACGTGTTTCTGAATGAGATCCTGGTTGAACTTACAGCTGTCTGTGTTATCGCTTTTAGCGACATAAATATCAATGTTGTTTTGCGTAAGGGTTGGCCCTGTTTTGCGTGGATGAGTGTGACCGAGAACGTTGTGCCAGTCGGTGAGGGTGCGAGTGGGACAAGTAGCAATTTTTTATTGGCCGCTCGCGTCGGGTATAGTATGCGTCTAGCCTGTTGGATCCGTGATGTGGCACTCTGTAGGTAACGTATCATTTGCTTGCGCAGGGAAGTTGACGTCGAAACCGTTGCGTTGCATTAGTCGCACAGATAATATGTTTTGTGCTGCTTGCGGCATGATAAGTACTTGGCCTAATCCCGAAAGCGTGCCTCGTGCGTGCAGCGTAATTTGGGACTTGTCCGGGAATTCGACTATGAAATTGCCACGTTGGATATTTGTATCACCATCGGTTGTGTTATATATATATATAAATCATAGCGCCTGAATCAATGAGAGACTCGGTTAAGTATATTGGTGCTGTGGGCCCATCTTGGTATATTGCACTCTGTAGGCGATAGCGTTCAGTTACGGTGTCTGTGTCCGCTTTATTGGGAATTTGGAGTCCTTGGGAATATGCTGGTTGAGTTCTGGAGGACGATAGATATCCGTAGAAGTATTCGTATCAGCGTCCTTGGAAATATTCGTATTTGTATCGTAGTTTGTGCTGATATCGCCGCGAGGGACCCCGTGGTTTCACTTAGACATGCAAGCTGTGTCATTGTGGTCTCCTCTGTCGCATTTAGAGCAATATAGTGTAGACCGGTCGATAGGGCATTTATTGCTCTTATGGTCAGCTGAACCACAACGACTGCAGATTGAATCAGTGCACACGAAGATGCTGTGTCCGGCTTTGCCACAGAGAGGACAATTATGACGGTCGCGGCGTTGAATGGAAGTATTCTGTTGACCATGGCTGGCATCTTTGTTGGCGAATTTGTCACTGCGGTCAGCAGGGGTTTTGATGGCCATGAGACCGGAGATGGGTGGCGAAGAATCAAGTTGGTTGTCACCGGCAAACTTGAGCACCTTTTTATAAACTTCGTCGATTGTGAGGGTATCCAGATCGTGATCGAATATGTCCGCACGGAGTAACTTGTAGTTGTCGTCGAGGCCATAGAGTAGAGCACAAATCAAATACGTGTCTGGTATGTTTTCACCGACGTCGACCAAGTGTTGGCGAATCTCCTCCAAAGCTTGTAGCGTTGTATCAAGTGAGCCCGTCGATGTAAAGCTGGTGAGACTTTACAGTGCACCCCAGAAGCAGCCATGACTACCAGTATTGGTGGTGACACAGATGTGATCAAAGAAAACGTGTGGCGCCTTTGCCATGTAGTTTTTATTCACAGAGTTAAGCAAGAGTTCGCTGATAGAATGGATGAGTATACGACGACATTTCGAGTCGGCGGCTGGGTCTGGTCCTCCCCAGGCGCTGCGTTCGTTGCACATTGGATGACAGCGATGAAGTACACCAAATAAAACCAGTTGCCGAAGTTTTGCGAACCTTTGAGTTTTTCCACCATTATAGACATCTCTGTATTTCGGCGTATCCCAAACATCGAGGGCCGGCTTAATGGGAGTAATGTCGTAGCGCTCAGCAAAGACTTGGGAGTTCTATAAAGTCTGTTGCTTCCGTTGGCCTGGTTGAGACTGTGAATGTGTTCCAGTTGGCTTCATTGAGCGCTGCACGTACGCCATCCACTTCGCCTTGGAGTTCAGCAGTGTGGAGGTTTGGCTTTTGATCTGTGCCTATATATGCTTCTGCTTCATGGAGTTGAGCTCGTGTACTGTTGAGGTCAGCTTCGCACTTCGCGAGTTCCTCTTTCGTACTAAAGAAGCGCGGGTTAAGTACATTGAGTTCGCTTTGAGTCTGGACATGTACATCACGTTCCTGATTAATCGCATACTCTTGGTCGATTGCGCGTTGTTTTTACTCTCTAGCCTCGTCTTCATTGGCGTCGGCACGAGCTCGAATAAGTGCTGCTAGGAGACGACCAGTGGATACAGGTATACCGATAGGGTTGTACCCAAACTCCTGACAGAGGTTGTGAATGTTGCAGAGTGATCTATTAGCTTCGTTGAGAGTGTCAGATCGTGTGTATCTTTAAGGGAAGAGTACGAGTCGGGGATGGAAAGGATTTCTACAGAACCATAATGAAAGGATACTGGATGTATACGCGTAATTTTGGTACCTTGCGATCAAGAATGTCGGCGATGGTCGCTGAATACGCCGTATTGGGTGTTGTTGACTATACTCGCTGGAAATTTTTATTAACCTGTTTTAACATACAGAACCATAATATATCGAGTGGAGAGTGACTTTATTTACACCTCTAAGGAGGGGTTTTTATATACATCTCCTATGCATATGGAGTCACACGTAAGTTATAAAATCATGACTTATTGTAATGAACTCTTATATTTGACAGCTCATAACACCTGTCAGTTAACCATTGTTTGACACCTCGTGACACCTGTCATTAAACCATCCTCCTCTGTGTACCGGACTGTAATTGTATCTGAGCAGAATGATAGCAGTGCTGATTTTGTCCAAAGAATTGTACGGGAAGCGCAGTGATGTTGTTTCGTGGGCCCAGGCGGGTTGCGTTAGAGGGGTGAGTGGGCTTTTTCTGGTCATTGAGTCGAGTTGTATTCCCAGCAACCTCCGAGGTAGTCCGCGAATGGTCGTGCGGGGAGCAGGCCACAAAAGTGGAGTAAGTTTGTTTGATGTTTGATAAACCTAGGGTATTTAGTGCCCGTGATGATGGCTGCTGCTTGGATGAGTGATGAGTTATAGTGCTCGAACAGGGGGTCCAGCGCATCCTTCCATATAGGCGGAGCTCAGGCAATAATGTTCAGGCCATATGTAGCCGTGGATAGGACGAATGTTTTGAACAGCACCAGTCGGTTGCGGGGTGTCGCCAGCTGAAGGCATGGAAGCCATAAGCGCGGAAAGAGGCGATATCCAGGAACAATGCTACAACCAGGGATTCCATATGTTTGGCGAGGTTGATCCCTGGTATTCCGTAAGAGGGAACCCTAGATATTTGGAGCGGTTCGGCTTGGCATGTGTGGGCACCATCTTCAGGGGGAGGTAACGTGTGTTCCAAGGTGTGTTTGCGAGCGTCGGCGTGATAAGCTCACCATTTATATGGAGGGTTGGCGCCGCGTGTCGCAAGTCGGTAGATCGTATTCGGTATTTGATGACACCCTGTTCGAGGCCAGATTTGCGTTCCCACGCATCCAATGTCGTCTAAGAAGGGCTGGAGCGGGACCGGTTGGGGGGCTTGGATCCGTGTGTCGTCGACAAATAAATAAGAGCGGAGGAGCTTGGGCCGGAATTGTGCTAGCGTGACAGCTAAGGAATCCATGTAGATAATAAAGAGCTGGGGGCCGACGACTGAGCCTTGTAGGATGCCATTTGTTCTATGGAATATAGGCGAGAGCGTGCAGCGGTATGTCACTCGGGTAGGGACCCTCTCATATAGCGCGCGAAGGCAGTTGATACAGTTATCGGGCATTCCAGCGTGGCGCAGGAGTATCCAAAGGCGTGGGAGAGAAACCTTGTCGTATGCCTTCGTAATGTCCAGACAGACGTCGCTCCACTCCTCTTCCCACTGTGTCTCTGATTCCATGGCAGCGAGTGCTTGGGTATGACAGGAGTATCATGATTTGAAGCCAGCTTGGGTAGCATGGGTAGCAGAGCCGGGGTGGCTCGTAATTAGCTTAAGAAAGCAATTCTCAAAGATATGTTTGACTATTTGCGAAAGCGTGATAGGGCGGCAGTCGGCGGAGGAGGTACTATCTGCATCGGCTTTTTTTGGTAACGCTGTCAGGAGGCTGCAGTTCAGAACTGCAGGGAAGGTACCCGCCTTTAGTAGCTCAGTGAATGCTTCGGCAGGGAGTCTAATCAGTAGGCTATTGGCGTCGGGGCGTCCTAGTGTCCTGCGTTAAGTGGAGCGCTTCGCTGCGGCCTTGTCCAAGATCGATGGAGCCCTTAGGTGCAAGCGTGTAAACTGAGAAGTTCACATTGCTCTAGAGGTATGCAAAAGTAACATCGAAATAATGAACAACCTATAAACCAAGATCGCTACATCCCCACCGATTCTGCTATAAAGTAATTATATATATATATATATATATATAAGT